>NC_081183.1:14617634-14720376 GCF_029867415.1 Vicia villosa | reverse complement strand
CCTTGGAGTGTGAATCGAATTTGAAGATTATGAGGTTACAGATCATATGTGAGTGCTTGGATCATTCATATGAAGTATATGGAAGGTGTTAGAAGTGATAGTTTGGACAGAAATGGCCTGGAATGGATTTTGGCATGATAAGGTTCAATTCATGTTCATATGGAGGTGAGATGATGATTCTGAGTTTTGGGGTGATTTGGGGTGTGTGAGTGGTTCAAACACATCATATTTGATGTTTATGAGATGTTAGAACCATCACTTTGGCCATAACTCAAAGGGTTTGGAGGTTGAGTTTTCTACCTCTTTGAAAACTATGAAACTTGCAATTCAAGAAAGAAGAGAGAAAACCTATAATTGTGAGGTTTTGGTGTGAATTTGAAGATGATTTGAACCTCTATTTATAGGCCAAGGATTCTGAATGAAGAGCTCTTGCAAGTTGCTTCAAGAATGATGATTTGGCTTAAGAGATAAAATGGAATCTTTCATATTAAATGCAAATGGTTAAAGTTACTAAACCATGGTTAAATTCCAAGCTTCCTATCCTCTTCCATTCTGATCTTCAAATCAGAAAATATCATTCAATTATTGCCTCTATGTATCATTACTTGCATTATTTGGCAAATTGGTTCATAAATTTGCAAAAATGGCTTGAAATTTCAAGTGAAATGGTCACTAATGTCAAAATTCAAAACCATGGCTACACTCCATATTTTTTCATGCTCTTGGACATTTTGGAAAGCTCATATTACACACTTCAAAACCCTAGTTGAAAGTTTCTTCAAGACCTTTAAGGAAATGGGTGAAAAAGATCCATGAACTTTGAAGAAAATGAAGTTTTAAGTGAAATTTTCAAAAAGTACCAACTTTGAAGCACCATATCTCTTAAATGGTTGATCTTATGGAAAAAATTTATATGTGTCAAAGTTGTTTATTGGATCAAAATCTACAACTTTCATGTTGGAAGTTTTTTTCAGTTTGTAGGTGAAATTTTGAGAAATTCCCTTCCAAAGTTTGGAAAAAACCATTGAAAAACACTTAGAAATTTTTCTAAGTATGAAAAGTCAAACTTTTGACTTTTGATTCTTGATTGATTTTCTTGATTTTCCTTGATCAAATGACTTCTCATATCATATATTGATGATTTAAAACTTCAAAAGTCATGGTTGACCAAAATTCCCCAAAAGTCAATGGTGATCTTGTACAGTTGACTTTTTCAAACGAATCGCGTTTCTGGAGATTTCAAATGAAACAGGCTATCCTCATCAAATGAATGGTATGAATGGATCACATTGAAGCATTAGAGGATATTGAGCCATGGTTTGAGTTGTGGCACCATGTCCTGATTAAAAAGTCAGTTGTTCAGTGAATTAGGTCAAAAAACCCTAATTGTCGACCTGATGAAATTGATGCCTGTAGGTCTTGAATTGAGATGTAATTTCCATTGTATATTGTCATAGGGATTATTTGAGGATTATTGAAACCTTTGATTGACTTCCTGGGGGTTTTTAGGGTTTCCCAAATGTGATCCCTGATTTCAGTCCCTGATAGTTCAAAACCCTGATTCTGAGGATTTGTCTGATCAATCTTTGTATAGGAGATGTTCTGAGCCAATGGATTAGGTCAAAATGATGCACTTGGGGTCTTGAGGTCATGTCCCAAGTCATTAGGTCAAGTCCTGAGCAAAAGTCAGGAGTATGCTGTCTTCAGTCAAAACCCTAATTCAGTCGATTCAAAGTCTTTGAGCTTGTTGAAATGAATCTCTGAGGACCAAATGTTGATTGTTGATGAAGATAATTCATTTGAAATTAAGGGAGAACAAAACCCTAATTGATTGTTACTTGTACTGATGAGTGATTTCCTGATTAAATCCTGCTGAGCCACAAGTAACAAACACAAGCTATGCAATTTGTTAGAGATGCAAATGATGCATATGCTATGATATGAGGTGGTATCTTAGGTCAAAAATTGGGGTATGACAGATGCCCCTATTTAAGTTTCTTCAACCTAAGACATGAAGATTGAAAATCTTCGTTTTGATAGGGTGGAAGAGACTTAAATATCAGAAGACGCAAATTTTGGACCTAAGATACCAAAATTGCGAATGATGCAAGGATATCTTTACCGAGGGATATCAAGGACTGACTCCGCTGGGGAAAAGAGATTGGGAAGGATGTCTCAATCCGTTTTAGGAAGAGAATCCGTTTTGTCTTTTCGGGAAAGCAAGTGTATGCTTCACCGGAGAATGATAGCTTTGTAAGAAAAGCTTACCTATCGACATTATCGACTATCAGCATGGGGATAGACTTGTTTAGTAATGCGAAGGTGAAAGGTATGAAACTGTATTACCGACTACCAGCGTTGTGATAGACTTGACAAGGTAAAAGAGTTTCAAAGGTTTGGTTAATATTACCGACTATCAGCCTTGTGATAGACATGTTAAATAATATAACCAAAACAAAAGGATTACCGACTACCAGCTTCGTGATAGTGGTTTTGAAGACATGATCAATTATCAGCCAAGTGATAAAATGATTCTGGAGACTTTGCTAGGGAAATTACTGGTTATTCAGCCTTGTGAATAGTAATAAGACCCTGATCGTCAAATGATCTTCATGATTGATTTCCTTGAGAGGAAAAGAAAACTTTCGGAAGAGACATGAGCTGCTCAGATGATGAGGCTATTGCTTATTGTCTGTTTTTCACGACTCTGTTTGAGGAATCGGAACTTGAATCTTTGGTAAAGACAGGGTTCTAACCAAGAATGAATTGGAAAGAAATAGTCAAACAAGACTTTGCACCCATGAGGAATGAACTCAACTGGGGATTTCCTCCTTTGTTTTGAAAGGAGAAACTAAAGCAACCTTCTTCCACGAGGAATTATCTCAGTGGGGAACTGGAAAAAGAAGATGTTCTTTTCTGCTTATGGATGACAACCTACTTGGAGAGATGACACGCCCATACCTGTTTCTTTTTCTTTTTCTTTTTTTTCTCTTTCTTTTGGATAGATATATCCTAAACAAGTGATTCTTAAAGCAGACATTGAAAAGTGCAAGAATGCATAAATGATGTAAATATGTATGAATGATGAATGTCATGAATGTAGCATGCATACTGACGATACTGACAGACAGAGGAGTATATACTGGAGAGGGACCGACGTCGCAATACAACCAGATACTTGGCAAATGTTCTTCAACACGGTGTAGATAACACGAGTGATGAATGGTGTTGCGTGTTTTAAACTTCTCTGGGGAAGATAAGCATTTTTACTGGGATGGAAGAGCTTCTTCACTGGAGATGGAAAATCTTCGTCACTGGGGATAAAAGACCTTCTTTACTGGGGATAGAAGAGCTTCTTCACTGGGGATAGAAGAGCTTTTCCTATCATAATCTTTGATTCATCCTATGGAGATAGCTGTTGATGTTCCTTCGGTTGTTCACCACTCAAAGGAAAGTTTCGCTTTTATTTTGAAAAAGAAAAGTAAATTCATTTAAAACTTTTTTTCTTTTTTTTCTCAAAAGTGAATAACACAATTAAAGCGTCATTTTGCAAGCTAAAAGAAATTAGAGATTGCAAACAAAGGGGCACAAGGCTCAAATTTATTTAATAGGATGGTAATCAGCTAAAGGCGTGATTCCATAGAGTATTTACAAAAGTTGGAAATGGTAATTATGCGGAAAAGGCTACATTGAAAGCAATAACCACTATCCCCTTAACAACTTTGAGTTCCAACTGTGCTTGTTGCTTCAGATTGATAATGATTTGATTGAAGATCCTTTGATGGAAAAAGACTCCTCAGGTGACGAAGTACAGACTGATGCAGTTACTTTGTCATAAATCCCTAATTTTTGCCTAGATTGCCCTTTCAGGTTTTCAATCTACCAGGATGAATTTTCTTCTGTTTATTGTCTCTAATTTTTGCCTGGACCGCCCTTTAGGGTTTTCAGTCCACCGAGACGCTCATTTTTGCCTAAGTCGCCCTTTGCGGGTTTTCAACTTACCGAGCTGTTCTTTTGTTCTTTTTTAGACAAAGTATTTCTTGACTGCATCAGCATTCACAGGATATGGGAGTTCATCACCATCCATGGTAGTAAGAATCATGGCACCGCCAGAAAATGTTCTTTTGACAACATACGGGCCTTCGTAATTAGGAGACCATTTGCCCCTAGAATCTGGTTGAAAAGACAAGATCTTTTTAAGCACGAGGTCGCCTTCTCGAAATTCACGAGGTCGAACCTTTTTGTTGAAGGCTTGTTTCATCCTTGCTTGGTACAACTGTCCGTGGCATAGAGCAGTCATACGTTTTTCTTCGATTAAGTTCAACTGATCGTATCTGTTTTGACACCATTCAGCCTCTGATAACTTAGTCTCCATGAGGACTTTCATTGATGGTATTTCAACTTCTACGGGGAGCACAGCTTCCATGCCGTATACTAGAGAAAAAGGGGTTGCCCCTGTTGAAGTACGTACTGAAGTACGGTACCCATGTAAAGCAAATGGCAACATTTCATGCCAGTCTTTGTAAGTGATGACCATTTTCTGGACGATCTTCTTAATGTTCTTGTTAGCAGCTTCAACAGCGCCGTTCATTTTTGGTCTGTAAGGAGAAGAGTTATGATGCTCAATCTTGAATTCCTCACATAATTCTTTCATCATCTTGTTGTTCAAGTTTGAACCATTGTCAGTAATGATCTTGCTGGGAATACCATATCGGCAAATGATGTTATTCTTGATAAACCTCACAACCACTTGTCTTGTAACATTGGCGTAAGATGCTGCTTCGACCCATTTGGTGAAGTAATCAATTGCTACCAAGATGAAACGATGACCGTTTGAAGCTTTCGGTTCGATCATTCCAATCATATCGATACCCCACATGGAAAAAGGCCACGGAGATGAGAGAACGTTGAGTAGAGTCGGTGGCACATGGATCTTATCTGCGTAGATCTGGCACTTGTGACATCTCTTCACGTGTTTGTAACAGTCAGATTCCATTGTCAACCAATAGTATCCTGCTCTTAATATTTTCTTGGACATTGCATGCCCGTTTGAATGAGTTCCAAAGGACCCTTCATGCACTTCATGCATTAACATGTCTGCTTCGTGTCTATCCACGCATCTGAGCAAAACCATGTCGAAGTTTCTTTTGTATAGCACGTCTCCGTTCAGGAAGAAACTGCCAGAAAGTCTCCTTAGAGTCTTCTTGTCTTTGTTTGATGCCCCAAGTGGGTACTCTTGAGCTTGAAGGAAGCGTTTGATATCGTGGAACCACGGTTTATCATCGATGACTGCTTCAGTTGCAAACACATAGGCGGGCCTTTCAAGGCGCGTGATTCTGACTTTAGGCACATCATTCCAGTGACTGATTTTGAACATGGAAGATAGAGTAGCCAAGGCGTCTGCCATTCGATTCTGATCTCGAGGTATATGATGCAATTCAACCTTGTTGAAGAAAGTCAACAGACGTCTTGCATAATCTCTGTAAGGAATCAAGCCAGGGTGGTAAGTTTCCCACTTGTCTTTGATTTGGTTGATCACGAGGGCTGAATCTCCATATATGTCCAGGATCTTGATCCTTAAGTCAATGGCTTCTTCGAGACCCATGATACAAGCTTCATATTCTGCGATGTTGTTGGTGCACTCAAATAGCAATCTGGCGGAGAACGGGATATGAGTACCCTTGGGAGTGATGATGATTGCCCCAATTCCATTGCCAAAAGCGTTTACTGCTCCATCAAAAATTAGGCCCCATCTTGATCCGGGTTCAGGACCTTCTTCAGGTAACGGTTCGTCACAATCTTTCATCTTTAAGTACAAGACATCTTCATCAGGAAAGTCAAGCTTGAGAGATTGATATTCATTAATTGGTTGATGCGCCAAATGATCGGCGAGAATGCTTCCTTTGACCGCTTTTTGAGCACGGTATTCAATGTCATACTCAGATAACAGCATTTGCCATCGGGCAATCCTTCCTGTTAAGGCAGGCTTTTCAAAGACATATTTGATCGGATCCATTTTGGAGATTAACCAAGTAGTATTGTTGATCATGTATTGGCGGAGACGTTTTGAAGCCCAAGCCAAAGCACAACATGTTTTTTCGAGCATGGAGTAACGAGACTCACAGTCTGTGAATTTCTTACTCAAGTAATAGATGGCATGCTCCTTCTTACCAGTTTCATCTTGCTGCCCAAGCATACAACCCATGGATTCTTCTAACACAGTAAGGTACATGATTAATGGTCTTCCTTCAAATGGAGGAATCAATATTGGTGGTTCTAACAGGTACTCCTTGATACTGTCGAACGCTTTCTGGCAATCTTCAGTCCATACAACCCCTTGATCTTTGCGGAGAAGCTTGAAAATTGGCCCACAAGTAGCAGTCATTTGAGAGATAAACCTGGAGATATAGTTCAATCGTCCGAGAAATCCTCTTACTTGCTTTTCAGTTTTTGGTGCAGGCATCTCTTGAATAGCTCTGACTTTGTCGGGATCTACTTCAATACCTCTTTGGCTGACAATGAAACCCAAGAGTTTTCCAGATCTAACCCCGAAAGTACATTTGTTAGGATTCAAGCGAAGCTGATATTTCCTTAATCGTTGAAACAACTTCAAAAGGTATTCAATGTGTTCTTCTTCTGTGCTGGACTTGGCTATCATGTCGTCCACATAAACTTCTATTTCTTTATGCATCATGTCATGAAAGAGAGTAGTCATTGCTCTTTGGTAAGTTGCGCCTGCATTCTTTAATCCAAATGGCATCACTTTGTAGAAAAAGGTACCCCATGGGGTGATGAAAGATGTCTTCTCCATGTCTTCAGGAGCCATCTTGATCTGATTATAACCGGAGAACCCGTCCATGAAGGAAAAGACGTTGAACTTAGCGGTGTTATCAACCAGCATGTCAATATGTGGTAATGGAAAGTCATCTTTTGGACTGGCCTTGTTCAAGTCACGGTAGTCAACACACATTCTGACTTTGCCATCTTTCTTCGGAACTGGCACTATGTTGGCCAACCATTGAGGATACTCAGAGGTGACAAGAAAACCTGCGTCAAGCTGCTTTTGAACTTCCACTTTGATCTTGTTAGCCATATCAGGGTGAGTCCTTCGCAATTTCTGCTTAACCGGCGGACATTCTGGCTTCAATGGCAAGTAATGCTGAACAATATTGGTATCCAACCCAGGCATGTCTTGGTAGGACCAGGCAAACACGTCAACATATTCTTTGAGGAGGTCTGTCAACTTACTCTTGACATCAGTATCAAGGAGCGATCCAATGGTCACTTCTTTTTTGTCTTCTTCAGAACCCAAATTAATCTTTTCTAAAGGCTCTTTGTGAGGCAGCATGGCTCTTTCCTCGTGCTTAAGTAATCGAGAGATCTCGTCTGGGATCTCCTCTTCTTCCTCTTCTTCGGCTTCGAACACAGGAAACTCAAAGTTGGGAGAGGGCATAGGGTTATTGCATTCAATGGGTTTATCAATAGTAAATCTGCACATGTGATTTATATTTATTTCAGAAAATTTATGAATGCAAGAGTGTATGCAGATTTTTTGAAAAGCTTTTTTTTTTATTTTGGTTTTTTAGGATTACCATTTCCAGAAAAAGCAAAAATAAAACACATAATGTAGGGAATTCAAAATGACACTTTATTTATGATTCATTTTTGAAACAAAGCCCTAAACACAAACTCATTTGTCTTGGGCGGGACAAAGAGGGAAACTTTTAAAACAAAGCCCTATACACAAAGTTATTTGGGCGGAACATTTAAAAGCAAAGCCCTATGAAACATCTCTCTGCTTTGGGCAAGGCAGGAGGTCAAAATAACAGCGAAGTGATTACTTTGAGCGGCGAACAACATTCGGAACGTCGACAGCCTTCCAGTAGCAACGAACTCCTCTGTGTATTATGTATTCAGGAAAATTCTCCCCAGAGTGATCTTCAGTATTGACATTGACCGCTGGTCGAGCAGGATTTGAAGGTCCTGGTTTGTCACCCTTGTTCTTCGTAGAGTCGAAACGGTCTTCTTCTACTTCTTGAAGAGCATAAGACGAGTCACAATCTTCAGAATTTTCAGGATGTATTTCCCAGTCTTCAGGATGAAGAGACTCATTGTCAGCAACACTTTCTGAGTCGGTTGCGGGATCATCTTCCCCTTCATCTTCAAAAATGGCATTTATGTGATAATAACCATCTTCAGGATTATAAACCTTGGCAGATGCGTTGAAGCCGAAATCTTCAGTAACTTCAGGCTGCTGAGAAAATTGAGAGCATTGGTAAGCCTCTTCTGGTTGACTATTATATTCAAAGGAATCTCCCCATCCAGTTGGTTGGATATCCTCAATCGCAATCTTGTAACTTTCAGGTGCTGTATATTTCACCATATAATCAAATTTTCCACTTGGTTGTCCCAAGGTGTCCCAGATTTCTGCAAGAACAGGTTCAGTTTCATTGCCTTTGGATTTCTCTGAAGGAGGATGTGGTTCTTCCTGAGATATGTATCCTGAGTCATTGAGATAACATTTCCATTCTTCTTCAGGATCGGGTAGACCTTCTTCGATACATTCTTCGATAAGGACATTAACCTCTTGAGGAATTGGGTTAAGGAATCCTCCACTAATGAATGTTTCTTTGATCGGACGAAGGGTTTCATCCTTCTTAGTGCAGTTTGAGAATGTTGGTGAACATCCGAGACCTGCTCTAGTTTCATTCTTGGTAGGGATCACAACTTGCCCCCAGCCAGTGGTAGTTCCATCTTTCACTACTTTTACTGCCTCTTTATATGAAGAGATTGATGCTTTCTTCTTGGAAGATTCGTCTTCTAAAGAGAGACCTTGGAACTGAGTTCCTTCCACATCATCAGCACCAATGAAAGAGAAATTGGACAAATGACTCACCATCAAGGCTTGTTCTCCACTTATCGTTACCAATTTTCCATTTGTTACAAATTTTAACTTTTGATGGAGCGTAGAAGTTACTGCCCCTGCTTCATGGATCCATGGTCGTCCTAACAGACAGCTATAAGCAGCTTGAATGTCCATGACCTGGAAGGTGATTTGAAATGTATGTGGACCAATTGTCATGGGAAGGTTGACTTCGCCGATAACAGATTTTCGCGATCCATCAAATGCTTTGACAACTACACCACTGAACTTCATAGGCATTCCTTGGTAAGACAAACGAGCAAGAGTCGTCTTTGGCATCACATTCAAGGAAGATCCGGTGTCTACCAATACATTGGACAAAGAGTCTGACTGACAGTTCATAGAAATGTGTAAAGCAAGATTGTGATTTCTACCCTCCTCGGGGAGTTCTTCATCACAGAAGCTTAAATTGTTGCAAGCTGTTATGTTGGCTATTATCCCATCAAAGTGGTCAACAGTCACATCATGATCTACAAAAGCTTGATCCAAAACTCTCATCAGGGCTTCCCTGTGGGCTTCTGAATTCAACAGCAATGAAAGTATTGAGATTTTTGAAGGAGTCTGCATAAGCTGATCCACAATCTTGTATTCACTCCATTTAATAAGCTTCAAAATTTCATCAAAATCAGGATTGACATTGGTTCCACTGGACTGACCAACATCAGTGTTTGTATTACTGACAGGGGTTTCCACAGGATTCCCTATTGGAACATTGGCAGGATTTTGTCCGGTTGCAGGAGCAACAGGTTGCTTTGGAGGTAGTGGAGTATACACACGTCCACTTCTTGTTACTCGACTCACATCAGCGATATTCACAACAGATGAAAGAGTAGGTAAAGGAACTTCTTGTCCATCCTTTATCATTGTGGCATTGTAATTGTATGGAACTGCCTTGTCAGAGTCATAGGGAACAGGTCCAGGTAGACAAATGATCAAAGGAGCAACAGGAACCTTCGGCTTGTTATAAGTAACTTCCATGCGCTCAGGCATGTTGAAATGAGGAACGATGACGTTAACTGTAGGCATTTCCGAGTTGATATCTGAGACTAAAAGCTCATGCGGATAGCATCCTATCATGTTAACTTCATTTTCATCCCTATTTCTGTAGATCTGAATAGTACCATTATCCAACAGCACTTGGAGATCTCTTCTCACAATCGAACATCCATGAGAATCTACACAACATACGCTACAGGAACCATAGTGATGCTGGCGAAAATTCTGCCCTCGACAGAGAGTAGCGTGCATTTGTACCAAATCGGCTCTTGAGAAGTTGATATTATAGACTCGGTACGGACCAGGACATCCATACACCATGTTTACAACATGCCCTCCATGATTGGGCAGCGGATTTGCTTGCACATTTGGATTCAAATTTCTGAAAGAGAGGAGATTAGATCTTACCAACCTCTGAACTTCATGTTTCAAAGCTATGCAATGTTCAAGATCATGGCCAGGCGCTCCTTGATGATAAGGGCATGAGACCTCAGCTTTGTACCACCATGGGAGTTTCTCAGGTACTGGTGGTGGTGCTTTAGTTTGAACAAGACCTCTTTCAATCAAAGCAGGGTACAATTCTGTGTAAGTCATTGGAATCGGATCAAACTGTGGAGCTCTTTGTACACGGTTCTGATTATTGCTAAACTGCTGAGCCTGTTGTCGAGGCTGTTGTTGTTGAAACTGCGGAGTAAATCCCGGATTCGGTGTTGTATTAACGGCTGGTGCGATAGCAGCTACCTGTCGTTGACGATTAACATTTCCTCTTGGCTTCCCTTGGGACACCATGTCAACACTTTGTTCTTTCTTCTTTGGGAAACCACTTCCAAACTTTTTGGTTCCGCTTGAAGATCCACCTTCTTTAGTTAGACGTCCGGTTCGGACTCCTTCTTCTAGACGCATCCCCATGTTTACCATTTCGGTGAAATCACTTGGAGCGCTAGCAATCATGCGTTCATAGTAAAACGGACTGAGAGTATTCAAGAAGATCTTTGTCATCTCTTTTTCTTTTAACGGTGGATTAATCTGAGCAGCAGTTTCTCTCCATCGTTGGGCATACTCTTTGAAAGTTTCATGGTCTTTCTGGGCCATGGATCGAAGCTGATCTCTGTCTGGAGCCATATCCGAGTTGTACTTGTATTGTCGGACAAAGGCCTCACCTAGGTCATTGAATGTTCGAATATTGGTGCTATCCAAACCTGTGTACCACTTCAGTGCGGCACCAGTCAAACTGTCTTGAAAGTAATGGATAAGCAACTGATGATTATCTGCATAAGTAGACATCTTCCTGGCATACATCACAAGATGACTTTGTGGGCAAGAACTTCCTTTGTATTTCTCAAAGTCTGGGACCTTGAACTTGGCTGGTATTTGTACACTGGGAACCAAACATAGCTCCTGGGCATTCTTTCCAAACAAATCTTTTCCACGAATAGCTTTGACTTCCAGCTGAATCTTGTTGAACTGCTCTTGGAGATCTCCTACAAGATTACGCTGATTTGTGCTATCACCTTGATCATGATAAATCTCATTGCCATCATAAGGAACAGTATGAACCGTAGGAGTCGGAACTGTCATAGTGGGCTGAGAAAGTGCCATAGTGACTTGAGAAAAAGTTACCCCCTGATTTGGAGTAAACTGTGAACTTTGTGCAGCAGGCGCTTCAGTTGTAGCTGTTTGAACCCCAGAGAAATTATGGCGAAATCCTGTACCAAAGCTGAAAGGCGTGCCCCAACCTTCTGGCATGGAGAAAGATGGAATACCGAACGCAACTGTAGAAACTGGAGTAGTGACTTCAGATGTTACTGTTGCTTGACTGTTAGGTGGCGGCGGCTGATTCCGTGCGGCCATTAAAGAGTCAACCAGAGTAGTGAGACTTTCCAACTTTTCCTGAAGGGTGGTCACCGTACCACGAAGCTCAATATTCTCTTGTTCAGAGTGTTCCATTACTCTTCTTCTGTTTGAACGAGTATTGTATCTGTGATCTGATTGCGAGCGCGGTCGAGAAACTTTGAGACGCGACAGCTTGACGATCTATTGGAGAAAGATCCAAAAGATGAGACTCTATACAACAGACTCGATATGCAGAATGATGCATGCAAAAAGAAATTTATGATTTTTCCAAACATTTTAAAGATTATTTTCTTTGCAAACATTTGAACACAAACTATTCTTTTATTCATTCATTTTTTTTTATTGCAATAATGGGAAATGTTACAACATTGGAGCGTAGCTCCTTACAGAATCAAATGATACATGAAAATTTAAATAAATCCTAAGCATCTTCATCAGACGAAGAACCAAATGCATTGTGCAACTTGAGCTTCATGATTTCTTTCCCATAGCGAGCTTTCAACTCGGCCTTTTCAGCTTTCAGCTTGTCAACCACATTCTTCCAATTGTCAGGTATCGGAGCGTTGCTTGTTGAGCCTTCAAGCTTTTTCTTGCTTTCTTTGATGTATCTTCTGATTGCGGCATCTTTCCGACGGATCTTCTCATCTTTGTTCATGAGCCATCCATCCTGATAATAGAGAGTTTCTTCGTGTTCTTTCACTTGTTTCTTCAACTTTCTATTTTCCACATCAGTTCTTTGAAACTTTTCTTTCCAAGCGTCTTTCTCTATCCTCATCTTGGTCAAAGTGTCTTGGTATTCCTCCATAGTGGGAATGTTGGGTCGTTGAGGCACCACAGGGAACATGGGTTTTTCATAATCATAAGGCATTTGAAACTTCCTTGCTCTTTTCTTTACCCAGCAGGTGTAGGCGCTCGTAGCGATACAGTTCTTTGTCTCACCTTTTTCTTTCCATCGGATGTCGTACCAGGCTTTCACCATTTTTGTTTTCAACCCCTGAGGATCATTTCCTTCCTGATAAAAGTAACTTTCCACTGTAGGGCCAATGGGTTTAGTTGAATTTGCATACCCGAGTTGTCGTCGGGCTAGGACTGGATTGTAGTTAATTCCTCCTTGTGTACCAATGAGGGGTACGTTGGCGAATTCTCCACAGCTTTCAATGGTTTCTGTACCGCAGCGAGCCAAGGTATACCACTGAATATCATTATTAGTAAGAGACATAAGTCTTTGAGACCATCGCAAACCTTCCCGGTTTTCCGTGAAAATGGGAGACTTAGGTAAGTGTGAAACAATCCATTTAAACAACAGAGGTGCACAACATACAATGATTCCACCACCTTGGCGATTCCTATGATGGACAGAGAAATACATGTCACCAAGCAGAGTCGGAACGGGATTTCCATTCAAAAAGACCTTTATGGCATTGATATCAACAAAGTCGTCGATATTGGGAAACAGAACCAACCCATAGATGAGCAAGGCTAGTACAGCTTCAAAAGCTATCATGCTACCAGTCTCGATGAAGTCAAAGGCTTTCTTTATTAGAAACTGTGATGGCAAACCTGGAATGTTTCCTTTGGTAGTCCAATTACTCTCTATTTCAGATTTCTTCAGGTGGGTTCCTGTTGCAATGACTGGTGACTTAGGAATGGCTTCCAAACCATTGAAAGGTATTTTGTCAGACACAGGAATACCCAAAAGATTGGCATATTCTTCCAAGGTTGGTACCAACTGATAGTCTGGAAAGGTGAAACACCGGTAGACGGGATCATAAAACTGAACCAGAGTTTTGAGAAGCCCTTCATCAACATGAGTGTTCAAAATAGGCAAAAGCTTTCCATGGCTTTTCCTAAAATCAGAAGGATCTTGTACGAAAGATGCTAACTCTTTCAGTCTTTCCACATTAGGCTCTTTGAAACCGTACCTCTTGGTATACCTTTTTTCCATAACTTAACCCTATAATGTTTGCAAATAAAATTCTCTAATTGTTTGGAAAAATCATGTTTTTATGGAAAAAGATGGGTTTTCTAATGAATGTATGAATGCGTGGATGCATGGATGCCACATATTCAAACATGGTAACGCATACATGGTAGCACATACATGGTAATACAGACATGGTAATGGCAACACAAATACATGGTACACACAGGTTCAAAGGTCCAGCGTCACGAGCATGAGGTCAGAGAACCAAAAATGGGATAGTTCTAGTTAATCACCTGCACAACATGTTCTACTGATACGTCAGAGTCTACATTTTTCTTTCGGATATTACCGGCTTTCCACAATTAAACTCATGAGCCAGTAATATTCTCAAGAAAAACTCGTCTGAGTGTGGTTCTCCGCATGACAACTAATCCAAGTCTTCACCTGAATAGTTTCTGCACCACAACCTAATAAGGCCAGGATGGGTTGGGGTTCTACGGTCTCTCAGCTTCTACAGTTCAATGAAAGCAATAATGTCTTCGCAATTAACTCGCTAAACATATATTACAAACAAGGAACCTCCACTGAGCGGAAGGATTCTCACGTGCGCCTGCACATGACTATACCCTCCACCTAATTTCTTATGTGTACTTAATCCGGGTTAGGATTTGTCCATAATGTATCACTTGTAACAGAATCCACACAAGTAACAGAACCAAAGAACCAAACAAGAACATAATAAAAATAAAACAAATAGAAATAACCCTTTCTTTGGAAACAATAAAAAGATGGTCCCCAGTGAAGTCGCCATTTTTCTGTCGCGGGGAAAAATCGTTGTCTTTTTTTTTTGGGATGAGACACCTGATGCCTTCTTTGGGCTCGAGTGCTCAAAAAAATGATTTTTCTTTTGTACGGACAAAACTTTTTATTGTTTCCAAAAGAGGAAAAGGAAAAAAGTTGCAATAACCTAAAAGTGGGGGAGAGATCTTGGGTAAGAGGGTTGGTTATACGAAGGGAAGGTATTAGCACCCAACGTATCTATAGTACTCTATAGGTTTCTTTGTTTTATTTATTCCATTCTTGTTAGGGTGGAGGTTCTTGTGAAATAGGGGGGACCTAAGGTGTTTGTTTGATTATGCTCGCAAAGATCATCGCGATCCTCTGCATACATATCCCTTAGAGGGAATCAGAGCATCTGTAGCTCGGGTCTACGGGTGCTAAGGTTTAAATGGTTTTTTTTGTTTTGTTTTGCTCGCCAAGGATCGACCTTGTGCCTACGTATTCTCAAAGGGATATTGAGAAAGTCAGAGCAATCGTAGTTCCCACTTATGCTAGTGGAAGCAAAGGAAAATAGACAAATGTCGTCTAAATGCTAGATGTATCTAATCTATATCATCACATACATCTGTTTGATTTTGTTTGAAAATCTTTTCATTATAAGCCCGGGGCCATGCCACTTAGGGTGCTTAGAATGATAAAGATGTTTTTGTTTAACCAGCCTTGTGGCAAAAACTTTCAATGAAGTCAGCCTTGTGACAAAAAGTTTTAATTAATCAGCCAGCCTCGTGGCAAAAGTTTCAATGAAGTCAGCCTTGTGACAAAAACTTTGATTAATCATCCAGTACGGTGGTAAAACAGTTTGATTGATTAGCCAGCCTTGTGGCAAAAAGAAATTTGATTGATTAGCCAGCCTTGTGGCAAAAAAGTTTGATTGATTGATTGTTTGTGATGATATATAAGAGATACTCCTAGTATAGAGATGAAAAATGTCTAATCTCCTAGGGTATTTGATTTGGATATTGGGGATGCTTATAAGAAGCCCGTGGGTCCTTGTACGAAGCCCAAGAGGAGGCTATCCGAGGGTCCTTGCATTGTAAGCCCAAGAGGAGGCTATGGGAGGGACAATCCAGGGTCCTTGCATTGTAAGCCCAAGAGGAGGCTATGGGAGGGTCACTCGTTTGTACAAAGCCCAAGGGGAGGCATGGTATAGTTGGTCTGAGCTCTTAGAGCGATTTCACCGGGAAACCATACTCTATGTCCTAACCTAAACTAGTGGAGATTCTTTGCACGAAGCCCAATAGGAGGCTATGGGGAACCTAGTGTTGTACTAAGTTGAACAAGCACACATATCACATATATGAACAAACATGAACAAGTATGAACAAACATGAACAGGTATGAACAATTATATGTATGACAAAGTGTGTGTATATAATGGAGTTTATGAAGGAAATATACCTGTAAGCATGATCCATTTGTATACACAGGGGCTCGGGACTTACACTCGGGAAGAGGTCCGCTTGAGTTTATTCACAGCTATATAAACAGGTTTTTACAAGGGCTCGGGACTTATACCTACATGGAGGCCCATGGTATTTTTTTTTGGGAAGATTTAAAGAAAAACCTTCATTTTTGGTTTGTTATTCAAAGTTAAAAATCAAATTGATCGAGATATGTACAAAAATGTGTATGTATAAAAAGGCGTACAATGAAATACCTAATTTCATGTACTGGAATGGGTATGTACAAAAGGGCTTGGGACTTATACCTATGTGGAGGCCCGTGTTTTATTTACAAAACATGGTTGATTGTTTTTATTTACAGACGCGAAGTTTCGCTTTTGAAAAACCGTTTGAAGATTTGTTTGAAAAGTTTATTCTGTTTGAAGAAAAACTGTACAGAAAGAAAAGAAATGGGACTTACACTCTCTAATATTCGAGAGGCCCCTGTTTTATTTTCATAAAACAGGGTGGATGGTTTTGAAAATGATTTGAAAATTGTTTTGAAAAGATTTTTGTTTTGAAGTTTTATTGTTTAAAGAAAAAAAACAAACTGTACAAAAAGAAAAGAAATGGGACTTACACTCTCTAATATTCGAGAGGCCCCACTTCGTTTTGAAAATCATTTGATCAATTAAAAAGATTTAATCAATAGTTTCAAAAAGAAATGGTTTATCGTTTTTGAAAAGAATGATCGTTCGTTTTAAAACGATTTGAATTTGAAAGAAATTAACTTAATTAAGTTTAAAACAAGTTTTAATGCTTAATTAAGACCTAAGTGATTAGGGTTTGATCACAAAATATTTACAAGTGATTAGGTTTGAAAATTAAATGAAAAACAATACTTAAAGTATTTAAAAACACTTAAAATGTATCATTTTAAACCTAATTAAAAACACATTAAATAAATCTTTTTTTGTGATTTTTTTTGATATTGTCAAAATAGGTATATTAAATAAGAGGTGTTTAAAAAATGAAGAAAAAATAAGTTAATTTGATGTATTAAATAATTAAATGAAGTTGTAAAAGAAAATGAAAGAAAATAGTGTTAAAAAAGAGGGTTTGGTCTCACAAGGGTTTGAACCCACGACCTGGAGGTTACCAACCAAAACACTTGCCAACTGAGCTGCGCGCGCAGCTTGTAAATAACACGCTTCCATTTAATTATATTTTAAAACGAACCATTTGAATTTCTGAACAAAAAATGGCGCCAAGAACACATCCCTAACTTGATTTTGAATTTTCTGAAAACTGAGTTGTTTTGATCAATCAAAGGGTCTATCTCACTCGGTTTTTCACGAGGAACATGATGGTGGTCTTATAATTCATTTATTTTTACTCTAAGGGGTCAATTTTGTGATGAACACGAAGAACCCTAAAACTGAAATTCAAAGTGAAATCGTGTATGATCATGATATGATGCAATTGATTGAGGGTTAATGATCCTCATAGGTGCAGAAACAAGATGGTATGCTCATATTTCATTTATGATGCGTGATTCATAGAGTTTGAAGTTCAAGTGTTCTTACCTTAAAAACGGCAAAAGTGAGGATCGAATTCTGCAAATGAGGGCTTCCAGATGTTGTTTCTTGATCTGAACACCTTCAGTGGACCTTATGGAACATGCTTGGATGCTTGGAACCATCTGAATTCATCTGTGCTAAGCTGTGGTACCCGACCTGCATAACCTTGGAGTGTGAATCGAATTTGAAGATTATGAGGTTACAGATCATATGTGAGTGCTTGGATCATTCATATGAAGTATATGGAAGGTGTTAGAAGTGATAGTTTGGACAGAAATGGCCTGGAATGGATTTTGGCATGATAAGGTTCAATTCATGTTCATATGGAGGTGAGATGATGATTCTGAGTTTTGGGGTGATTTGGGGTGTGTGAGTGGTTCAAACACATCATATTTGATGTTTATGAGATGTTAGAACCATCACTTTGGCCATAACTCAAAGGGTTTGGAGGTTGAGTTTTCTACCTCTTTGAAAACTATGAAACTTGCAATTCTAGAAAGAAGAGAGAAAACCTATAATTGTGAGGTTTTGGTGTGAATTTGAAGATGATTTGAACCTCTATTTATAGGCCAAGGATTCTGAATGAAGAGCTCTTGCAAGTTGCTTCAAGAATGATGATTTGGCTTAAGAGATAAAATGGAATCTTTCACATTAAATGCAAATGGTTAAAGTTACTAAACCATGGTTAAATTCCAAGCTTCCTATCCTCTTCCATTCTGATCTTCAAATCAGAAAATATCATTCAATTATTGCCTCTATGTATCATTACTTGCATTATTTGGCAAATTGGTTCATAACTTTGCAAAAATGGCTTGAAATTTCAAGTGAAATGGTCACTAATGTCAAAATTCAAAACCATGGCTACACTCCATATTTTTTCATGCTCTTGGACATTTTGGAAAGCTCATATTACACACTTCAAAACCCTAGTTGAAAGTTTCTTCAAGACCTTTAAGGAAATGGGTGAAAAAGATCCATGAACTTTGAAGAAAATGAAGTTTTAAGTGAAATTTTCAAAAAGTACCAACTTTGAAGCACCATATCTCTTAAATGGTTGATCTTATGGAAAAAATTTATATGTGTCAAAGTTGTTTATTGGATCAAAATCTACAACTTTCATGTTGGAAGTTTTTTTCAGTTTGTAGGTGAAATTTTGAGAAATTCCCTTCCAAAGTTTGGAAAAAACCATTGAAAAACACTTAGAAATTTTTCTAAGTATGAAAAGTCAAACTTTTGACTTTTGATTCTTGATTGATTTTCTTGATTTTCCTTGATCAAATGACTTCTCATATCATATATTGATGATTTAAAACTTCAAAAGTCATGGTTGACCAAAATTCCCCAAAAGTCAATGGTGATCTTGTACAGTTGACTTTTTCAAACGAATCGCGTTTCTGGAGATTTCAAATGAAACAGGCTATCCTCATCAAATGAATGGTATGAATGGATCACATTGAAGCATTAGAGGATATTGAGCCATGGTTTGAGTTGTGGCACCATGTCCTGATTAAAAAGTCAGTTGTTCAGTGAATTAGGTCAAAAAACCCTAATTGTCGACCTGATGAAATTGATGCCTGTAGGTCTTGAATTGAGATGTAATTTCCATTGTATATTGTCATAGGGATTATTTGAGGATGATTGAAACCTTTGATTGACTTCCTGGGGGTTTTTAGGGTTTCCCAAATGTGATCCCTGATTTCAGTCCCTGATAGTTCAAAACCCTGATTCTGAGGATTTGTCTGATCAATCTTTGTATAGGAGATGTTCTGAGCCAATGGATTAGGTCAAAATGATGCACTTGGGGTCTTGAGGTCATGTCCCAAGTCATTAGGTCAAGTCCTGAGCAAAAGTCAGGAGTATGCTGTCTTCAGTCAAAACCCTAATTCAGTCGATTCAAAGTCTTTGAGCTTGTTGAAATGAATCTCTGAGGACCAAATGTTGATTGTTGATGAAGATAATTCATTTGAAATGAAGGGAGAACAAAACCCTAATTGATTGTTACTTGTACTGATGAGTGATTTCCTGATTAAATCCTGCTGAGCCACAAGTAACAAACACAAGCTATGCAATTTGTTAGAGATGCAAATGATGCATATGCTATGATATGAGGTGGTATCTTAGGTCAAAAATTGGGGTATGACATATACTACCTAAAATGCATGAAGTTTGTTAAACTTGCAAAATTTAGTCTTTTGAAAGATTTTCGTGTGCTAAATACTACGTAAAAGTCCCGAAATTTGTAAAACTTGCAAAATTTGGTCTTTTGGAATATTTTTGTGTACTACACTACATAAAAGTCACGAAGCTTGTTAAACTTGCAAATTTTTGTATTTTTGAAGATTATCATGTGCTATACGGCATAAAAGTCACGAAGTTCGTATGAACTTGCAAATTTTTGTATTTTGGAAGATTTTCGTGTGTTATACAACATAAAAGTCACAAACTTCGTTAAACTTGTATACTTTGGTATTTTGGAAGATTTTCGTGTGCTATACTTCATAAAAGTTCCGAAGTTTGTAAAACATGCAAAATTTGGTCTTTTGGAATATTTTTGTGTACTACACTACATAAAAGTCACGAAGCCTCTTAAACTTGCAAATTTTTGTATTTTTGAAGATTATCGTGTGTTATGTTATACTACATAAAAGTCACGAAGTTTGTTAAACTTGCATACATTTGTATTTCGGAAAATTTTTGTGTGCTATACTACATAAAAGTCACGAAGTTTTTTAAACTTGCAAATTTTAATATTTTGGAAGATTTCCGTGTACTTTATACTAGGGGTGTTCGCGGTGCGGTTTGGGCGGTTTTGACGAAAAAAATCATCCGAACCGCAAGAGAAAAAGTCGTGCGGTTTGGTTTGGTTCGGTTGGCTTTTAAAAAAATTACGAACCAAACCAAACCAAACTAATGCGGTTTGGTTCGGTTCGGTTGATTTGGTTTTTTATAAATATTTTATTGAACCATACATATACATATAGATGACAACATAACTTTGTATTTAGACATTCATACACTATCAAATAACAACAAAACTCGTCATATTTTGACAATAACTTTCTATTTAATTTGTAAAAATTAAATTAGACAAAAGTGGAATAATAAACATAAAATAATAGTATAAAACAATATAAAAATTATTAGAATGAAAAAAAATAGAAGAGACGAGACGAGAGATTAGTGAAGGTGAAAAAGAAAAAACAAAAGAGTTGAATGATTAGAGAAGAAGATGTGCGATAAAAACGAAACTGAAATAGAAAACATTTACATAGAAATGAGAAAGTGAAAAAGAGAGAATATAAGAGAGTAGAGATTATAGAAAAAGAGGGAAGATGAATGTGGCAAAGAAGGCACGATAATGCTATTAGAGATTTGAGATGACCGGGAATAAATCATGTGTGTAAGGATGAGAAAATTGTTCGTAATCATAAGGTTAAGGTATTATAAATTTAAGTTTGGGTTGGATGTGAGTTAAGTAAAAGTTAGGTTGTAACATAGTGCGGTTTGATTCGGTTTGGTTTGGTTTACAAAACACAAACCGCAAACCAAACCGAATCGTGCGGTTTTGTTAGAAGATGACCCAAATTAATCCAAACAAAATGCGGTTTTTTACGGTTTTGGTTTGGTTTGGTTTGGTTTGCGGTTTTCTATTGGGTTGGTTTGGTTTTTATCACCCCTACTTTATACTACATAAAAGTCATGAAGTTTGTTAAACTTGCAAAATTTAGTCTTTTGAAAGATATTCGTGTGCTATATACTACGTAAAAGTCCCGAAATTTGTAAAACTTGCAAAATTTGGTCTTTCGGAATATTTTTGTGTACTACACTATATAAAAGTCACGAAGTTTGTTAAACTTGCAAATTTTAGTATTTTGGAAGATTTTTGTGTGCTATACTACATAAAAGTCGCGAAGTTTGTTAAACTTGCAAATCTTTGTATTTGGGAAGATTTTCGTGTGCTGTACTGCATAAAAATCACAAAGTTTGTTAAACTTGCAAATTTTAATATCTTGGAAGATTTCTGTGTACTATATACTACATAAAAGTCATGAAGTTTGTTAAACTTGCAAAATTTAGTCTTTTGAAAGATTTTCATGGGCAATATACTACGTAAAAGTCCCGAAGTTTGTAAAACTTGCAAAAGTTGGTCTTTTGGAATATTTTTGTGTACTACACTACATAAAAGTCACGAAGCTTGTTAAACTTGCAAATTTTTGTATTTTTGAAGATTATTGTGTGCTATACTACAAAAAAGTCACGAAGTTTGTTAAACTTGTATACATTAGTATTTTGGAAGATTTTCGTGTGCTATACTACATAAAAGTCACGTAGTTTTTTAAATTTGCAAAATTTTGTCTATTTATAGATTTTCGTGTGTTATACTACATAAAAGTCACGAACTTCGTTAAACTTGCAAATCTTAATATTTTGGAAGATTTTTGTGTGCTATACTACATAAAAGTCACGAAGTTCGTTAAACTTACAAATTTTTGTATTTTGGAAGATTTTCGTGTGCTATACTACAAAAAAGTCACGAAGTTCGTTAAACTTATAAATTTTTGTATTTTGGTAGATTTTCGCATGCAATACTACATAAAAGTACCGAAGTTTTTTAAACTTTCAAAAGTTGGTCTTTTGGAAGAATTTCGTGTGTTATAGTACATAAAAGTAACGAAGTTCGTTAAACTTGCAAATTTTAATATTTTGGAAGATTTTCGTGTACTATATACTACATAAAAGTCATGAAGTTTGTAAAACTTCCAAAATTTAGTCTTTTGGATGATTTTCGTGCGCTATATACTACGTAAAAGTCCCGAAGTTTGTTAAACTTGCAAAATTTGGTCTATTGGAATATTTTCGTGTACTACACTACATAAAAGTCACGAAGTTTGTTAATCTTGAAAAATCTGGTATTAGTGAAGGTGAAAAAGAAAAAACAAAAGAGTTGAATGATTAGAGAAGAAGATGTGCGATAAAAACGAAACTGAAATAGAAAACATTTGCATAGAAATGAGAAAGTGAAAAAGAGAGAATATAAGAGAGTGGAGATTATAGAAAAAGAGGGAAGATGAATGTGGCAAAGAAGGCACGATAATGATATTAGAGATTTGAGATGACCGGGAATAAATCATGTGTGTAAGGATGAGAAAATTGTTCGTAATCATAAGGTTAAGGTATTATAAATTTAAGTTTGGGTTGGATGTGAGTTAAGTAAAAGTTAGGTTGTAACATAGTGCGGTTTGATTCGGTTTGGTTTGGTTTACAAAACACAAACCGCAAACCAAACCGAATCGTGCGGTTTTGCTAGAAGATGACCCAAATTAATCCAAACAAAATGCGGTTTTTTACGGTTTTGGTTTGGTTTGGTTTGGTTTGCGGTTTTCTATTGGGTTGGTTTGGTTTTTATCACCCCTACTTTATACTACATAAAAGTCATGAAGTTTGTTAAACTTGCAAAATTTAGTCTTTTGAAAGATATTCGTGTGCTATATACTACGTAAAAGTCCCGAAATTTGTAAAACTTGCAAAATTTGGTCTTTCGGAATATTTTTGTGTACTACACTATATAAAAGTCACGAAGTTTGTTAAACTTGCAAATTTTAGTATTTTGGAAGATTTTTGTGTGCTATACTACATAAAAGTCGCGAAGTTTGTTAAACTTGCAAATCTTTGTATTTGGGAAGATTTTCGTGTGCTGTACTACATAAAAATCACAAAGTTTGTTAAACTTGCAAATTTTAATATCTTGGAAGATTTCTGTGTACTATATACTACATAAAAGTCATGAAGTTTGTAAAACTTCCAAAATTTAGTCTTTTGGATGATTTTCGTGCGCTATATACTACGTAAAAGTCCCGAAGTTTGTTAAACTTGCAAAATTTGGTCTATTGGAATATTTTCGTGTACTACACTACATAAAAGTCACGAAGTTTGTTAATCTTGAAAAATCTGGTATTAGTGAAGGTGAAAAAGAAAAAACAAAAGAGTTGAATGATTAGAGAAGAAGATGTGCGATAAAAACGAAACTGAAATAGAAATCATTTGCATAGAAATGAGAAAGTGAAAAAGAGAGAATATAAGAGAGTGGAGATTATAGAAAAAGAGGGAAGATGAATGTGGCAAAGAAGGCACGATAATGATATTAGAGATTTGAGATGACCGGGAATAAATCATGTGTGTAAGGATGAGAAAATTGTTCGTAATCATAAGGTTAAGGTATTATAAATTTAAGTTTGGGTTGGATGTGAGTTAAGTAAAAGTTAGGTTGTAACATAGTGCGGTTTGATTCGGTTTGGTTTGGTTTACAAAACACAAACCGCAAACCAAACCGAATCGTGCGGTTTTGCTAGAAGATGACCCAAATTAATCCAAACAAAATGCGGTTTTTTACGGTTTTGGTTTGGTTTGGTTTGGTTTGCGGTTTTCTATTGGGTTGGTTTGGTTTTTATCACCCCTACTTTATACTACATAAAAGTCATGAAGTTTGTTAAACTTGCAAAATTTAGTCTTTTGAAAGATATTCGTGTGCTATATACTACGTAAAAGTCCCGAAATTTGTAAAACTTGCAAAATTTGGTCTTTCGGAATATTTTTGTGTACTACATTATATAAAAGTCACGAAGTTTGTTAAACTTGCAAATTTTAGTATTTTGGAAGATTTTTGTGTGCTATACTACATAAAAGTCGCGAAGTTTGTTAAACTTGCAAATCTTTGTATTTGGGAAGATTTTCGTGTGCTGTACTACATAAAAATCACAAAGTTTGTTAAACTTGCAAATTTTAATATCTTGGAAGATTTCTGTGTACTATATACTACATAAAAGTCATGAAGTTTGTTAAACTTGCAAAATTTAGTCTTTTGAAAGATTTTCATGGGCAATATACTACGTAAAAGTCCCGAAGTTTGTAAAACTTGCAAAATTTGGCCTTTTGGAATATTTTTGTGTACTACACTACATAAAAGTCACGAAGCTTGTTAAACTTGCAAATTTTTGTATTTTTGAAGATTATTGTGTGCTATACTACAAAAAAGTCACGAAGTTCGTTAAACTTGTATACATTAGTATTTTGGAAGATTTTCGTGTGCTATACTACATAAAAGTCACGTAGTTTTTTAAACTTGCAAAATTTTGTCTATTTATAGATTTTCGTGTGTTATACTACATAAAAGTCACGAACTTCGTTTAACGTTCAAATCTTAATATTTTGGAAGATTTTTGTGTGCTATACTACATAAAAGTCACGAAGTTTGTTAAACTAGCAAATTTTGGTAATTTGGATGATTTTCGTGTGCTATACTACATAAAAGTCACGAAGTTCGTTAAACTTACAAATTTTTGTATTTTGGAAGATTTTCGTGTGCTATACTACAAAAAAGTCACGAAGTTCGTTAAACTTATAAATTTTTGTATTTTGGTAGATTTTCGCGTGCAATACTACATAAAAGTACCGAAGTTTTTTAAACTTTCAAAAGTTGGTCTTTTGGAAGAATTTCGTGTGTTATAGTACATAAAAGTAACGAAGTTCGTTAAACTTGCAAATTTTAATATTTTGGAAGATTTTCGTGTACTATATACTACCTAAAATGCATGAAGTTTGTTAAACTTGCAAAATTTAGTCTTTTGAAAGATTTTCGTGTGCTAAATACTACGTAAAAGTCCCGAAATTTGTAAAACTTGCAAAATTTTGTCTTTTGGAATATTTTTGTGTACTACACTACATAAAAGTCACGAAGCTTGTTAAACTTGCAAATTTTTGTATTTTTGAAGATTATCGTGTGCTATACTGCATAAAAGTCACGAAGTTCGTATGAACTTGCAAATTTTTGTATTTTGGAAGATTTTCGTGTGTTATACAACATAAAAGTCACAAACTTCGTTAAACTTGTATACTTTGGTATTTTGGAAGATTTTCGTGTGCTATACTTCATAAAAGTTCCGAAGTTTGTAAAACATGCAAAATTTGGTCTTTTGGAATATTTTTGTGTACTACACTACATAAAAGTCACGAAGCTTGTTAAACTTGCAAATTTTTGTATTTTTGAAGATTATCGTGTGTTATGCTATACTACATAAAAGTCACGAAGTTTGTTAAACTTGCATACATTTGTATTTCGGAAAATTTTTGTGTGCTATACTACATAAAAGTCACGAAGTTTTTTAAACTTGCAAATTTTAATATTTTGGAAGATTTCCGTGTACTTTATACTAGGGGTGTTCGCGGTGCGGTTTGGGCGGTTTTGACGAAAAAAATCATCCGAACCGCAAGAGAAAAAGTCGTGCGGTTTGGTTTGGTTCGGTTGGCTTTTAAAAAAATTACGAACCAAACTAAACCAAACTAATGCGGTTTGGTTCGGTTCGGTTGATTTGGTTTTTTATAAATATTTTATTGAACCATACATATACATATAGATGACAACATAACTTTGTATTTAGACATTCATACACTATCAAATAACAACAAAACTCGTCATATTTTGACAATAACTTTCTATTTAATTTGTAAAAATTAAATTAGACAAAAGTGGAATAATAAACATAAAATAATAGTATAAAACAATATAAAAATTATTAGAATGAAAAAAAATAGAAGAGACGAGACGAGAGATTAGTGAAGGTGAAAAAGAAAAAACAAAAGAGTTGAATGATTAGAGAAGAAGATGTGCGATAAAAACGAAACTGAAATAGAAAACATTTGCATAGAAATGAGAAAGTGAAAAAGAGAGAATATAAGAGAGTAGAGATTATAGAAAAAGAGGGAAGATGAATGTGGCAAAGAAGGCACGATAATGCTATTAGAGATTTGAGATGACCGGGAATAAATCATGTGTGTAAGGATGAGAAAATTGTTCGTAATCATAAGGTTAAGGTATTATAAATTTAAGTTTGGGTTGGATGTGAGTTAAGTAAAAGTTAGGTTGTAACATAGTGCGGTTTGATTCGGTTTGGTTTGGTTTACAAAACACAAACCGCAAACCAAACCGAATCGTGCGGTTTTGCTAGAAGATGACCCAAATTAATCCAAACAAAATGCGGTTTTTTACGGTTTTGGTTTGGTTTGGTTTGGTTTGCGGTTTTCTATTGGGTTGGTTTGGTTTTTATCACCCCTACTTTATACTACATAAAAGTCATGAAGTTTGTTAAACTTGCAAAATTTAGTCTTTTGAAAGATATTCGTGTGCTATATACTACGTAAAAGTCCCGAAATTTGTAAAACTTGCAAAATTTGGTCTTTCGGAATATTTTTGTGTACTACACTATATAAAAGTCACGAAGTTTGTTAAACTTGCAAATTTTAGTATTTTGGAAGATTTTTGTGTGCTATACTACATAAAAGTCGCGAAGTTTGTTAAACTTGCAAATCTTTGTATTTGGGAAGATTTTCGTGTGCTGTACTACATAAAAATCACAAAGTTTGTTAAACTTGCAAATTTTAATATCTTGGAAGATTTCTGTGTACTATATACTACATAAAAGTCATGAAGTTTGTTAAACTTGCAAAATTTAGTCTTTTGAAAGATTTTCATGGGCAATATACTACGTAAAAGTCCCGAAGTTTGTAAAACTTGCAAAATTTGGCCTTTTGGAATATTTTTGTGTACTACACTACATAAAAGTCACGAAGCTTGTTAAACTTGCAAATTTTTGTATTTTTGAAGATTATTGTGTGCTATACTACAAAAAAGTCACGAAGTTCGTTAAACTTGTATACATTAGTATTTTGGAAGGTTTTCGTGTGCTATACTACATAAAAGTCACGTAGTTTTTTAAACTTGCAAAATTTTGTCTATTTATAGATTTTCGTGTGTTATACTACATAAAAGTCACGAACTTCGTTAAACGTTCAAATCTTAATATTTTGGAAGATTTTTGTGTGCTATACTACATAAAAGTCACGAAGTTTGTTAAACTAGCAAATTTTGGTAATTTGGATGATTTTCGTGTGCTATACTACATAAAAGTCACGAAGTTCGTTAAACTTACAAATTTTTGTATTTTGGAAGATTTTCGTGTGCTATACTACAAAAAAGTCACGAAGTTCGTTAAACTTATAAATTTTTGTATTTTGGTAGATTTTCGCGTGCAATACTACATAAAAGTACCGAAGTTTTTTAAACTTTCAAAAGTTGGTCTTTTGGAAGAATTTCGTGTGTTATAGTACATAAAAGTAACGAAGTTCGTTAAACTTGCAAATTTTAATATTTTGGAAGATTTTCGTGTACTATATACTACCTAAAATGCATGAAGTTTGTTAAACTTGCAAAATTTAGTCTTTTGAAAGATTTTCGTGTGCTAAATACTACGTAAAAGTCCCGAAATTTGTAAAACTTGCAAAATTTTGTCTTTTGGAATATTTTTGTGTACTACACTACATAAAAGTCACGAAGCTTGTTAAACTTGCAAATTTTTGTATTTTTGAAGATTATCGTGTGCTATACTGCATAAAAGTCACGAAGTTCGTATGAACTTGCAAATTTTTGTATTTTGGAAGATTTTCGTGTGTTATACAACATAAAAGTCACAAACTTCGTTAAACTTGTATACTTTGGTATTTTGGAAAATTTTCGTGTGCTATACTTCATAAAAGTTCCGAAGTTTGTAAAACATGCAAAATTTGGTCTTTTGGAATATTTTTGTGTACTACACTACATAAAAGTCACGAAGCTTGTTAAACTTGCAAATTTTTGTATTTTTGAAGATTATCGTGTGTTATGCTATACTACATAAAAGTCACGAAGTTTGTTAAACTTGCATACATTTGTATTTCGGAAAATTTTTGTGTGCTATACTACATAAAAGTCACGAAGTTTTTTAAACTTGCAAATTTTAATATTTTGGAAGATTTCCGTGTACTTTATACTAGGGGTGTTCGCGGTGCGGTTTGGGCGGTTTTGACGAAAAAAATCATCCGAACCGCAAGAGAAAAAGTCGTGCGGTTTGGTTTGGTTCGGTTGGCTTTTAAAAAAATTACGAACCAAACTAAACCAAACTAATGCGGTTTGGTTCGGTTCGGTTGATTTGGTTTTTTATAAATATTTTATTGAACCATACATATACATATAGATGACAACATAACTTTGTATTTAGACATTCATACACTATCAAATAACAACAAAACTCGTCATATTTTGACAATAACTTTCTATTTAATTTGTAAAAATTAAATTAGACAAAAGTGGAATAATAAACATAAAATAATAGTATAAAACAATATAAAAATTATTAGAATGAAAAAAAATAGAAGAGACGAGACGAGAGATTAGTGAAGGTGAAAAAGAAAAAACAAAAGAGTTGAATGATTAGAGAAGAAGATGTGCGATAAAAACGAAACTGAAATAGAAAACATTTGCATAGAAATGAGAAAGTGAAAAAGAGAGAATATAAGAGAGTAGAGATTATAGAAAAAGAGGGAAGATGAATGTGGCAAAGAAGGCACGATAATGCTATTAGAGATTTGAGATGACCGGGAATAAATCATGTGTGTAAGGATGAGAAAATTGTTCGTAATCATAAGGTTAAGGTATTATAAATTTAAGTTTGGGTTGGATGTGAGTTAAGTAAAAGTTAGGTTGTAACATAGTGCGGTTTGATTCGGTTTGGTTTGGTTTACAAAACACAAACCGCAAACCAAACCGAATCGTGCGGTTTTGCTAGAAGATGACCCAAATTAATCCAAACAAAATGCGGTTTTTTACGGTTTTGGTTTGGTTTGGTTTGGTTTGCGGTTTTCTATTGGGTTGGTTTGGTTTTTATCACCCCTACTTTATACTACATAAAAGTCATGAAGTTTGTTAAACTTGCAAAATTTAGTCTTTTGAAAGATATTCGTGTGCTATATACTACGTAAAAGTCCCGAAATTTGTAAAACTTGCAAAATTTGGTCTTTCGGAATATTTTTGTGTACTACACTATATAAAAGTCACGAAGTTTGTTAAACTTGCAAATTTTAGTATTTTGGAAGATTTTTGTGTGCTATACTACATAAAAGTCGCGAAGTTTGTTAAACTTGCAAATCTTTGTATTTGGGAAGATTTTCGTGTGCTGTACTACATAAAAATCACAAAGTTTGTTAAACTTGCAAATTTTAATATCTTGGAAGATTTCTGTGTACTATATACTACATAAAAGTCATGAAGTTTGTTAAACTTGCAAAATTTAGTCTTTTGAAAGATTTTCATGGGCAATATACTACGTAAAAGTCCCGAAGTTTGTAAAACTTGCAAAATTTGGCCTTTTGGAATATTTTTGTGTACTACACTACATAAAAGTCACGAAGCTTGTTAAACTTGCAAATTTTTGTATTTTTGAAGATTATTGTGTGCTATACTACAAAAAAGTCACGAAGTTCGTTAAACTTGTATACATTAGTATTTTTGGAAGATTTTCGTGTGCTATACTACATAAAAGTCACGTAGTTTTTTAAACTTGCAAAATTTTATCTATTTATAGATTTTCGTGTGTTATACTACATAAAAGTCACGAACTTCGTTAAACGTTCAAATCTTAATATTTTGGAAGATTTTTGTGTGCTATACTACATAAAAGTCACGAAGTTTGTTAAACTAGCAAATTTTGGTAATTTGGATGATTTTCGTGTGCTATACTACATAAAAGTCACGAAGTTCGTTAAACTTACAAATTTTTGTATTTTGGAAGATTTTCGTGTGCTATACTACAAAAAAGTCACGAAGTTCGTTAAACTTATAAATTTTTGTATTTTCGTAGATTTTCGCGTGCAATACTACATAAAAGTACCGAAGTTTTTTAAACTTTCAAAAGTTGGTCTTTTGGAAGAATTTCGTGTGTTATAGTACATAAAAGTAACGAAGTTCGTTAAACTTGCAAATTATAATATTTTGGAAGATTTCCGTGTACTTTATACTACCTAAAATGCATGAAGTTTGTTAAACTTGCAAAATTTAGTCTTTTGAAAGATTTTCGTGTGCTAAATACTACGTAAAAGTCCCGAAATTTGTAAAACTTGCAAAATTTTGTCTTTTGGAATATTTTTGTGTACTACACTACATAAAAGTCACGAAGCTTGTTAAACTTGCAAATTTTTGTATTTTTGAAGATTATCGTGTGCTATACTGCATAAAAGTCACGAAGTTCGTATGAACTTGCAAATTTTTGTATTTTGGAAGATTTTCGTGTGTTATACAACATAAAAGTCACAAACTTCGTTAAACTTGTATACTTTGGTATTTTGGAAGATTTTCGTGTGCTATACTTCATAAAAGTTCCGAAGTTTGTAAAACATGCAAAATTTGGTCTTTTGGAATATTTTTGTGTACTACACTACATAAAAGTCACGAAGCTTGTTAAACTTGCAAATTTTTGTATTTTTGAAGATTATCGTGTGTTATGCTATACTACATAAAAGTCACGAAGTTTGTTAAACTTGCATACATTTGTATTTCGGAAAATTTTTGTGTGCTATACTACATAAAAGTCACGAAGTTTTTTAAACTTGCAAATTTTAATATTTTGGAAGATTTCCGTGTACTTTATACTAGGGGTGTTCGCGGTGCGGTTTGGGCGGTTTTGACGAAAAAAATCATCCGAACCGCAAGAGAAAAAGTCGTGCGGTTTGGTTTGGTTCGGTTGGCTTTTAAAAAAATTACGAACCAAACTAAACCAAACTAATGCGGTTTGGTTCGGTTCGGTTGATTTGGTTTTTTATAAATATTTTATTGAACCATACATATACATATAGATGACAACATAACTTTGTATTTAGACATTCATACACTATCAAATAACAACAAAACTCGTCATATTTTGACAATAACTTTCTATTTAATTTGTAAAAATTAAATTAGACAAAAGTGGAATAATAAACATAAAATAATAGTATAAAACAATATAAAAATTATTAGAATGAAAAAAAATAGAAGAGACGAGACGAGAGATTAGTGAAGGTGAAAAAGAAAAAACAAAAGAGTTGAATGATTAGAGAAGAAGATGTGCGATAAAAACGAAACTGAAATAGAAAACATTTGCATAGAAATGAGAAAGTGAAAAAGAGAGAATATAAGAGAGTAGAGATTATAGAAAAAGAGGGAAGATGAATGTGGCAAAGAAGGCACGATAATGCTATTAGAGATTTGAGATGACCGGGAATAAATCATGTGTGTAAGGATGAGAAAATTGTTCGTAATCATAAGGTTAAGGTATTATAAATTTAAGTTTGGGTTGGATGTGAGTTAAGTAAAAGTTAGGTTGTAACATAGTGCGGTTTGATTCGGTTTGGTTTGGTTTACAAAACACAAACCGCAAACCAAACCGAATCGTGCGGTTTTGTTAGAAGATGACCCAAATTAATCCAAACAAAATGCGGTTTTTTACGGTTTTGGTTTGGTTTGGTTTGGTTTGCGGTTTTCTATTGGGTTGGTTTGGTTTTTATCACCCCTACTTTATACTACATAAAAGTCATGAAGTTTGTTAAACTTGCAAAATTTAGTCTTTTGAAAGATATTCGTGTGCTATATACTACGTAAAAGTCCCGAAATTTGTAAAACTTGCAAAATTTGGTCTTTCGGAATATTTTTGTGTACTACACTATATAAAAGTCACGAAGTTTGTTAAACTTGCAAATTTTAGTATTTTGGAAGATTTTTGTGTGCTATACTACATAAAAGTCGCGAAGTTTGTTAAACTTGCAAATCTTTGTATTTGGGAAGATTTTCGTGTGCTGTACTACATAAAAATCACAAAGTTTGTTAAACTTGCAAATTTTAATATCTTGGAAGATTTCTGTGTACTATATACTACATAAAAGTCATGAAGTTTGTTAAACTTGCAAAATTTTGTTAGCAAAATTTAGTCTTTTGAAAGATTTTCATGGGCAATATACTACGTAAAAGTCCCGAAGTTTGTAAAACTTGCAAAATTTGGCCTTTTGGAATATTTTTGTGTACTACACTACATAAAAGTCACGAAGCTTGTTAAACTTGCAAATTTTTGTATTTTTGAAGATTATTGTGTGCTATACTACAAAAAAGTCACGAAGTTCGTTAAACTTGTATACATTAGTATTTTGGAAGATTTTCGTGTGCTATACTACATAAAAGTCACGTAGTTTTTTAAACTTGCAAAATTTTGTCTATTTATAGATTTTCGTGTGTTATACTACATAAAAGTCACGAACTTCGTTAAACTTTCAAATCTTAATATTTTGGAAGATTTTTGTGTGCTATACTACATAAAAGTCACGAAGTTTGTTAAACTAGCAAATTTTGGTAATTTGGATGATTTTCGTGTGCTATACTACATAAAAGTCACGAAGTTCGTTAAACTTACTAATTTTTGTATTTTGGAAGATTTTCGTGTGCTATACTACAAAAAAGTCACGAAGTTCGTTAAACTTATAAATTTTTGTATTTTGGTAGATTTTCGCGTGCAACACTACATAAAAGTACCGAAGTTTTTTAAACTTTCAAAAGTTGGTCTTTTGGAAGAATTTCGTGTGTTATAGTACATAAAAGTAACGAAGTTCGTTAAACTTGCAAATTTTAATATTTTGGAAGATTTTCGTGTACTATATACTACATAAAAGTCACGAAGTTCGTTAAACTTGCAAATTTTAATATTTTGGAAGATTTTTGTGTGCTATACTACATAAAAGTCACGAAGTTTGTTAAACTTGCAAAATTGGGTATTTGGGAAGATTTTCGTGTGCTACACTACATAAAAGTCACGAAGTTCGTTAAACTTGCAAATTTTTGTATTTTGGAAGAATTCCGTGTGTTATACAACATAAAAGTCACAAAGTTCGTTAAACTTGTATACTTTGGTATTTTGGAAGATTTTCGTGTGCTATACTTCATAAAAGTCACAAAGTTTGTTAAACTTGCAAAATTTGGTCTTTAGGAAGATATTTGTGTGCTATACTACATAAAAGTAACGAAGTTCGTATAACAGGAAAATTAATGTATTTTGGAAGATTTTCGTGTGTTATGCTATACTACATTAAAGTCACGAAGTTTGTTAAACTTGCATACATTGGTATTTTGGAAAAATTTTGTGTGCTATACTACATAAAAGTCACGAAGTTTTTTAAACTTGCAAATTATAATATTTTGGAAGATTTCCGTGTACTTTATACTACCTAAAATGCATGAAGTTTGTTAAACTTGCAAAATTTAGTCTTTTGAAAGATTTTCGTGTGCTAAATACTACGTAAAAGTCCCGAAATTTGTAAAACTTTCAAAATTTGGTCTTTTGGAATATTTTTGTGTACTACACTGCATAAAAGTCACGAAGCTTGTTAAACTTGCAAATTTTTGTATTTTTGAAGATTATCGTGTGCTATACTGCATAAAAGTCACGAAGTTCGTATGAACTTGCAAATTTTTGTATTTTGGAAGATTTTCGTGTGTTATACAACATAAAAGTCACAAACTTCGTTAAACTTGTATACTTTGGTATTTTGGAAGATTTTCGTGTGCTATACTTCATAAAAGTTCCGAAGTTTGTAAAACATGCAAAATTTAGTCTTTTGGAATATTTTTGTGTACTACACTACATAAAAGTCACGAAGCTTGTTAAACTTGCAAATTTTTGTATTTTTGAAGATTATCGTGTGTTATGCTATACTACATAAAAGTCACGAAGTTTGTTAAACTTGCATACATTTGTATTTCGGAAAATTTTTGTGTGCTATACTACATAAAAGTCACGAAGTTTTTTAAACTTGCAAATTTTAATATTTTGGAAGATTTCCGTGTACTTTATACTAGGGGTGTTCGCGGTGCGGTTTGGGCGGTTTTGACGAAAAAAATCATCCGAACCGCAAGAGAAAAAGTCGTGCGGTTTGGTTTGGTTCGGTTGGCTTTTAAAAAAATTACGAACCAAACCAAACCAAACTAATGCGGTTTGGTTCGGTTCGGTTGATTTGGTTTTTTATAAATATTTTATTGAACCATACATATACATATAGATGACAACATAACTTTGTATTTAGACATTCATACACTATCAAATAACAACAAAACTCGTCATATTTTGACAATAACTTTCTATTTAATTTGTAAAAATTAAATTAGACAAAAGTGGAATAATAAACATAAAATAATAGTATAAAACAATATAAAAATTATTAGAATGAAAAAAAATAGAAGAGACGAGACGAGAGATTAGTGAAGGTGAAAAAGAAAAAACAAAAGAGTTGAATGATTAGAGAAGAAGATGTGCGATAAAAACGAAACTGAAATAGAAAACATTTGCATAGAAATGAGAAAGTGAAAAAGAGAGAATATAAGAGAGTAGAGATTATAGAAAAAGAGGGAAGATGAATGTGGCAAAGAAGGCACGATAATGCTATTAGAGATTTGAGATGACCGGGAATAAATCATGTGTGTAAGGATGAGAAAATTGTTCGTAATCATAAGGTTAAGGTATTATAAATTTAAGTTTGGGTTGGATGTGAGTTAAGTAAAAGTTAGGTTGTAACATAGTGCGGTTTGATTCGGTTTGGTTTGGTTTACAAAACACAAACCGCAAACCAAACCGAATCGTGCGGTTTTGTTAGAAGATGACCCAAATTAATCCAAACAAAATGCGGTTTTTTACGGTTTTGGTTTGGTTTGGTTTGGTTTGCGGTTTTCTATTGGGTTGGTTTGGTTTTTATCACCCCTACTTTATACTACATAAAAGTCATGAAGTTTGTTAAACTTGCAAAATTTAGTCTTTTGAAAGATATTCGTGTGCTATATACTACGTAAAAGTCCCGAAATTTGTAAAACTTGCAAAATTTGGTCTTTCGGAATATTTTTGTGTACTACACTATATAAAAGTCACGAAGTTTGTTAAACTTGCAAATTTTAGTATTTTGGAAGATTTTTGTGTGCTATACTACATAAAAGTCGCGAAGTTTGTTAAACTTGCAAATCTTTGTATTTGGGAAGATTTTCGTGTGCTGTACTACATAAAAATCACAAAGTTTGTTAAACTTGCAAATTTTAATATCTTGGAAGATTTCTGTGTACTATATACTACATAAAAGTCATGAAGTTTGTTAAACTTGCAAAATTTAGTCTTTTGAAAGATTTTCATGGGCAATATACTACGTAAAAGTCCCGAAGTTTGTAAAACTTGCAAAAGTTGGTCTTTTGGAATATTTTTGTGTACTAAACTACATAAAAGTCACGAAGCTTGTTAAACTTGCAAATTTTTGTATTTTTGAAGATTATTGTGTGCTATACTACAAAAAAGTCACGAAGTTTGTTAAACTTGTATACATTAGTATTTTGGAAGATTTTCGTGTGCTATACTACATAAAAGTCACGTAGTTTTTTAAACTTGCAAAATTTTGTCTATTTATAGATTTTCGTGTGTTATACTACATAAAAGTCACGAACTTCGTTAAACTTGCAATTCTTAATATTTTGGAAGATTTTTGTGTGCTATACTACATAAAAGTCACGAAGTTCGTTAAACTTACAAATTTTTGTATTTTGGAAGATTTTCGTGTGCTATACTACAAAAAAGTCACGAAGTTCGTTAAACTTATAAATTTTTGTATTTTGGTAGATTTTCGCGTGCAATACTACATAAAAGTACCGAAGTTTTTTAAACTTTCAAAAGTTGGTCTTTTGGAAGAATTTCGTGTGTTATAGTACATAAAAGTAACGAAGTTCGTTAAACTTGCAAATTTTAATATTTTGGAAGATTTTTGTGTACTATATACTACATAAAAGTCATGAAGTTTGTAAAACTTCCAAAATTTAGTCTTTTGGATGATTTTTGTGCGCTATATACTACGTAAAAGTCCCGAAGTTTGTTAAACTTGCAAAATTTGGTCTATTGGAATATTTTCGTGTACTACACTACATAAAAGTCACGAAGTTTGTTAATCTTGAAAAATCTGGTATTAGTGAAGGTGAAAAAGAAAAAACAAAAGAGTTGAATGATTAGAGAAGAAGATGTGCGATAAAAACGAAACTGAAATAGAAAACATTTGCATAAAAATGAGAAAGTGAAAAAGAGAGAAAATAAGAGAGTGGAGATTATAGAAAAAGAGGGAAGATGAATGTGGCAAAGAAGGCACGATAATGATATTAGAGATTTGAGATGACCGGGAATAAATCATGTGTGTAAGGATGAGAAAATTGTTCGTAATCATAAGGTTAAGGTATTATAAATTTAAGTTTGGGTTGGATGTGAGTTAAGTAAAAGTTAGGTTGTAACATAGTGCGGTTTGATTCGGTTTGGTTTGGTTTACAAAACACAAACCGCAAACCAAACCGAATCGTGCGGTTTTGTTAGAAGATGACCCAAATTAATCCAAACAAAATGCGGTTTTTTACGGTTTTGGTTTGGTTTGGTTTGGTTTGCGGTTTTCTATTGGGTTGGTTTGGTTTTTATCACCCCTACTTTATACTACATAAAAGTCATGAAGTTTGTTAAACTTGCAAAATTTAGTCTTTTGAAAGATATTCGTGTGCTATATACTACGTAAAAGTCCCGAAATTTGTAAAACTTGCAAAATTTGGTCTTTCGGAATATTTTTGTGTACTACACTATATAAAAGTCACGAAGTTTGTTAAACTTGCAAATTTTAGTATTTTGGAAGATTTTTGTGTGCTATACTACATAAAAGTCGCGAAGTTTGTTAAACTTGCAAATCTTTGTATTTGGGAAGATTTTCGTGTGCTGTACTACATAAAAATCACAAAGTTTGTTAAACTTGCAAATTTTAATATCTTGGAAGATTTCTGTGTACTATATACTACATAAAAGTCATGAAGTTTGTTAAACTTGCAAAATTTAGTCTTTTGAAAGATTTTCATGGGCAATATACTACGTAAAAGTCCCGAAGTTTGTAAAACTTGCAAAATTTGGCCTTTTGGAATATTTTTGTGTACTACACTACATAAAAGTCACGAAGCTTGTTAAACTTGCAAATTTTTGTATTTTTGAAGATTATTGTGTGCTATACTACAAAAAAGTCACAAAGTTCGTTAAACTTGTATACATTAGTATTTTGGAAGATTTTCGTGTGCTATACTACATAAAAGTCACGTAGTTTTTTAAACTTGCAAAATTTTGTCTATTTATAGATTTTCGTGTGTTATACTACATAAAAGTCACGAACTTCGTTAAACTTTCAAATCTTAATATTTTGGAAGATTTTTGTGTGCTATACTACATAAAAGTCACGAAGTTTGTTAAACTAGCAAATTTTGGTAATTTGGATGATTTTCGTGTGCTATACTACATAAAAGTCACGAAGTTCGTTAAACTTACAAATTTTTGTATTTTGGAAGATTTTCGTGTGCTATACTACAAAAAACTCACGAAGTTCGTTAAACTTATAAATTTTTGTATTTTGGTAGATTTTCGCGTGCAATACTACATAAAAGTACCGAAGTTTTTTAAACTTTCAAAAGTTGGTCTTTTGGAAGAATTTCGTGTGTTATAGTACATAAAAGTAACGAAGTTCGTTAAACTTGCAAATTTTAATATTTTGGAAGATTTTCGTGTACTATATACTACATAAAAGTCACGAAGTTCGTTAAACTTGCAAATTTTAATATTTTGGAAGATTTTTGTGTGCTATACTACATAAAAGTCACGAAGTTTGTTAAACTTGCAAAATTGGGTATTTGGGAAGATTTTCGTGTGCTACACTACATAAAAGTCACGAAGTTCGTTAAACTTGCAAATTTTTGTATTTTGGAAGAATTCTGTGTGTTATACAACATAAAAGTCACAAAGTTCGTTAAACTTGTATACTTTGGTATTTTGGAAGATTTCCGTGTGCTATACTTCATAAAAGTCACAAAGTTTGTTAAACTTGCAAAATTTGGTCTTTAGGAAGATATTTGTGTGCTATACTACATAAAAGTAACGAAGTTCGTATAACAGGAAAATTAATGTATTTTGGAAGATTTTCGTGTGTTATGCTATACTACATTAAAGTCACGAAGTTTGTTAAACTTGCATACATTGGTATTTTGGAAAAATTTTGTGTGCTATACTACATAAAAGTCACGAAGTTTTTTAAACTTGCAAATTATAATATTTTGGAAGATTTCCGTGTACTTTATACTACCTAAAATGCATGAAGTTTGTTAAACTTGCAAAATTTAGTCTTTTGAAAGATTTTCGTGTGCTAAATACTACGTAAAAGTCCCGAAATTTGTAAAACTTGCAAAATTTGGTCTTTTGGAATATTTTTGTGTACTACACTACATAAAAGTCACGAAGCTTGTTAAACTTGCAAATTTTTGTATTTTTGAAGATTATCGTGTGCTATACTGCATAAAAGTCACGAAGTTCGTATGAACTTGCAAATTTTTGTATTTTGGAAGATTTTCGTGTGTTATACAACATAAAAGTCACAAACTTCGTTAAACTTGTATACTTTGGTATTTTGGAAGATTTTCGTGTGCTATACTTCATAAAAGTTCCGAAGTTTGTAAAACATGCAAAATTTGGTCTTTTGGAATATTTTTGTGTACTACACTACATAAAAGTCACGAAGCTTGTTAAACTTGCAAATTTTTGTATTTTTGAAGATTATCGTGTGTTATGCTATACTACATAAAAGTCACGAAGTTTGTTAAACTTGCATACATTTGTATTTCGGAAAATTTTTGTGTGCTATACTACATAAAAGTCACGAAGTTTTTTAAACTTGCAAATTTTAATATTTTGGAAGATTTCCGTGTACTTTATACTAGGGGTGTTCGCGGTGCGGTTTGGGCGGTTTTGACGAAAAAAATCATCCGAACCGCAAGAGAAAAAGTCGTGCGGTTTGGTTTGGTTCGGTTGGCTTTTAAAAAAATTACGAACCAAACCAAACCAAACTAATGCGGTTTGGTTCGGTTCGGTTGATTTGGTTTTTTATAAATATTTTATTGAACCATACATATACATATAGATGACAACATAACTTTGTATTTAGACATTCATACACTATCAAATAACAACAAAACTCGTCATATTTTGACAATAACTTTCTATTTAATTTGTAAAAATTAAATTAGACAAAAGTGGAATAATAAACATAAAATAATAGTATAAAACAATATAAAAATTATTAGAATGAAAAAAAATAGAAGAGACGAGACGAGAGATTAGTGAAGGTGAAAAAGAAAAAACAAAAGAGTTGAATGATTAGAGAAGAAGATGTGCGATAAAAACGAAACTGAAATAGAAAACATTTGCATAGAAATGAGAAAGTGAAAAAGAGAGAATATAAGAGAGTAGAGATTATAGAAAAAGAGGGAAGATGAATATGGCAAAGAAGGCACGATAATGCTATTAGAGATTTGAGATGACCGGGAATAAATCATGTGTGTAAGGATGAGAAAATTGTTCGTAATCATAAGGTTAAGGTATTATAAATTTACGTTTGGGTTGGATGTGAGTTAAGTAAAAGTTAGGTTGTAACATAGTGCGGTTTGATTCGGTTTGGTTTGGTTTACAAAACACAAACCGCAAACCAAACCGAATCGTGCGGTTTTGTTAGAAGATGACCCAAATTAATCCAAACAAAATGCGGTTTTTTACGGTTTTGGTTTGGTTTGGTTTGGTTTGCGGTTTTCTATTGGGTTGGTTTGGTTTTTATCACCCCTACTTTATACTACATAAAAGTCATGAAGTTTGTTAAACTTGCAAAATTTAGTCTTTTGAAAGATATTCGTGTGCTATATACTACGTAAAAGTCCCGAAATTTGTAAAACTTGCAAAATTTGGTCTTTCGGAATATTTTTGTGTACTACACTATATAAAAGTCACGAAGTTTGTTAAACTTGCAAATTTTAGTATTTTGGAAGATTTTTGTGTGCTATACTACATAAAAGTCGCGAAGTTTGTTAAACTTGCAAATCTTTGTATTTGGGAAGATTTTCGTGTGCTATACTACATAAAAATCACAAAGTTTGTTAAACTTGCAAATTTTAATATCTTGGAAGATTTCTGTGTACTATATACTACATAAAAGTCATGAAGTTTGTTAAACTTGCAAAATTTAGTCTTTTGAAAGATTTTCATGGGCAATATACTACGTAAAAGTCCCGAAGTTTGTAAAACTTGCAAAAGTTGGTCTTTTGGAATATTTTTGTGTACTAAACTACATAAAAGTCACGAAGCTTGTTAAACTTGCAAATTTTTGTATTTTTGAAGATTATTGTGTGCTATACTACAAAAAAGTCACGAAGTTTGTTAAACTTGTATACATTAGTATTTTGGAAGATTTTCGTGTGCTATACTACATAAAAGTCACGTAGTTTTTTAAACTTGCAAAATTTTGTCTATTTATAGATTTTCGTGTGTTATACTACATAAAAGTCACGAACTTCGTTAAACTTGCAAATCTTAATATTTTGGAAGATTTTTGTGTGCTATACTACATAAAAGTCACGAAGTTCGTTAAACTTACAAATTTTTGTATTTTGGAAGATTTTCGTGTGCTATACTACAAAAAAGTCACGAAGTTCGTTAAACTTATAAATTTTTGTATTTTGGTAGATTTTCGCGTGCAATACTACATAAAAGTACCGAAGTTTTTTAAACTTTCAAAAGTTGGTCTTTTGGAAGAATTTCGTGTGTTATAGTACATAAAAGTAACGAAGTTCGTTAAACTTGCAAATTTTAATATTTTGGAAGATTTTCGTGTACTATATACTACATAAAAGTCATGAAGTTTGTAAAACTTCCAAAATTTAGTCTTTTGGATGATTTTCGTGCGCTATATACTACGTAAAAGTCCCGAAGTTTGTTAAACTTGCAAAATTTGGTCTATTGGAATATTTTCGTGTACTACACTACATAAAAGTCACGAAGTTTGTTAATCTTGAAAAATCTGGTATTAGTGAAGGTGAAAAAGAAAAAACAAAAGAGTTGAATGATTAGAGAAGAAGATGTGCGATAAAAACGAAACTGAAATAGAAAACATTTGCATAGAAATGAGAAAGTGAAAAAGAGAGAATATAAGAGAGTGGAGATTATAGAAAAAGAGGGAAGATGAATGTGGCAAAGAAGGCACGATAATGATATTAGAGATTTGAGATGACCGGGAATAAATCATGTGTGTAAGGATGAGAAAATTGTTCGTAATCATAAGGTTAAGGTATTATAAATTTAAGTTTGGGTTGGATGTGAGTTAAGTAAAAGTTAGGTTGTAACATAGTGCGGTTTGATTCGGTTTGGTTTGGTTTACAAAACACAAACCGCAAACCAAACTGAATCGTGCGGTTTTGTTAGAAGATGACCCAAATTAATCCAAACAAAATGCGGTTTTTTACAGTTTTGGGTTGGTTTGGTTTGGTTTGCGGTTTTCTATTGGGTTGGTTTGGTTTTTATCACCCCTACTTTATACTACATAAAAGTCATGAAGTTTGTTAAACTTGCAAAATTTAGTCTTTTGAAAGATATTCGTGTGCTATATACTACGTAAAAGTCCCGAAATTTGTAAAACTTGCAAAATTTGGTCTTTCGGAATATTTTTGTGTACTACACTATATAAAAGTCACGAAGTTTGTTAAACTAGCAAATTTTAGTATTTTGGAAGATTTTTGTGTGCTATACTACATAAAAGTCGCGAAGTTTGTTAAACTTGCAAATCTTTGTATTTGGGAAGATTTTCGTGTGCTGTACTACATAAAAATCACAAAGTTTGTTAAACTTGCAAATTTTAATATCTTGGAAGATTTCTGTGTACTATATACTACATAAAAGTCATGAAGTTTGTTAAACTTGCAAAATTTAGTCTTTTGAAAGATTTTCATGGGCAATATACTACGTAAAAGTCCCGAAGTTTGTAAAACTTGCAAAATTTGGCCTTTTGGAATATTTTTGTGTACTACACTACATAAAAGTCACGAAGCTTGTTAAACTTGCAAATTTTTGTATTTTTGAAGATTATTGTGTGCTATACTACAAAAAAGTCACGAAGTTCGTTAAACTTGTATACATTAGTATTTTGGAAGATTTTCGTGTGCTATACTACATAAAAGTCACGTAGTTTTTTAAACTTGCAAAATTTTGTCTATAGATTTTCGTGTGTTATACTACATAAAAGTCACGAACTTCGTTAAACTTTCAAATCTTAATATTTTGGAAGATTTTTGTGTGCTATACTACATAAAAGTCACGAAGTTTGTTAAACTAGCAAATTTTGGTAATTTGGATGATTTTCGTGTGCTATACTACATAAAAGTCACGAAGTTCGTTAAACTTACAAATTTTTGTATTTTGGAAGATTTTCGTGTGCTATACTACAAAAAAGTCACGAAGTTCGTTAAACTTATAAATTTTTGTATTTTGGTAGATTTTCGCGTGCAATACTACATAAAAGTACCGAAGTTTTTTAAACTTTCAAAAGTTGGTCTTTTGGAAGAATTTCGTGTGTTATAGTACATAAAAGTAACGAAGTTCGTTAAACTTGCAAATTTTAATATTTTGGAAGATTTTCGTGTACTATATACTACATAAAAGTCACGAAGTTCGTTAAACTTGCAAATTTTAATATTTTGGAAGATTTTTGTGTGCTATACTACATAAAAGTCACGAAGTTTGTTAAACTTGCAAAATTGGGTATTTGGGAAGATTTTCGTGTGCTACACTACATAAAAGTCACGAAGTTCGTTAAACTTGCAAATTTTTGTATTTTGGAAGAATTCTGTGTGTTATACAACATAAAAGTCACAAAGTTCGTTAAACTTGTATACTTTGGTATTTTGGAAGATTTCCGTGTGCTATACTTCATAAAAGTCACAAAGTTTGTTAAACTTGCAAAATTTGGTCTTTAGGAAGATATTTGTGTGCTATACTACATAAAAGTAACGAAGTTCGTATAACAGGAAAATTAATGTATTTTGGAAGATTTTCGTGTGTTATGCTATACTACATTAAAGTCACGAAGTTTGTTAAACTTGCATACATTGGTATTTTGGAAAAATTTTGTGTGCTATACTACATAAAAGTCACGAAGTTTTTTAAACTTGCAAATTATAATATTTTGGAAGATTTCCGTGTACTTTATACTACCTAAAATGCATGAAGTTTGTTAAACTTGCAAAATTTAGTCTTTTGAAAGATTTTCGTGTGCTAAATACTACGTAAAAGTCCCGAAATTTGTAAAACTTGCAAAATTTGGTCTTTTGGAATATTTTTGTGTACTACACTACATAAAAGTCACGAAGCTTGTTAAACTTGCAAATTTTTGTATTTTTGAAGATTATCGTGTGCTATACTGCATAAAAGTCACGAAGTTCGTATGAACTTGCAAATTTTTGTATTTTGGAAGATTTTCGTGTGTTATACAACATAAAAGTCACAAACTTCGTTAAACTTGTATACTTTGGTATTTTGGAAGATTTTCGTGTGCTATACTTCATAAAAGTTCCGAAGTTTGTAAAACATGCAAAATTTGGTCTTTTGGAATATTTTTGTGTACTACACTACATAAAAGTCACGAAGCTTGTTAAACTTGCAAATTTTTGTATTTTTGAAGATTATCGTGTGTTATGCTATACTACATAAAAGTCACGAAGTTTGTTAAACTTGCATACATTTGTATTTCGGAAAATTTTTGTGTGCTATACTACATAAAAGTCACGAAGTTTTTTAAACTTGCAAATTTTAATATTTTGGAAGATTTCCGTGTACTTTATACTAGGGGTGTTCGCGGTGCGGTTTGGGCGGTTTTGACGAAAAAAATCATCCGAACCGTGTAACACCCTTCTAAACCCCCGCGGAAAATAGAATAATAATCAGAGTAAACATGAAATACAAGGATGTCACAACTTCTTTAACAGAAAAATACCATAGTCATTTGTCATGCTACACGAGGAACCACTTAACATAATTACAATTCATGTTCAACACAGCGGACAATAATCCATAACATTGCATATTCATTATCCATGCAAGTTATTCTAAAACAATCATAAAACAACAAGACCGACATAATAATTCGTCTCTAAACTATCGTTCCCCAGTGTTACAATCAGAGCATGACTCGACACGGACTACGGGCTAGCTTACAAGCTATCTTCACCCAATCAAGACGCCGCTACATCCTTAATCTGAAATCATCAAAGTAAGGGTGAGTTTCATTCGAATTAATAAGCATTATGCAATCATAAGCAATAAAATCTCATAGTAATTATCATCCACTCAATCATACATATAATCGGAATTATTACAACAAGCAAGCATCATCCAACAATATTGGCCATCGGCCCACAACTCATCAATTTCATCAAGGATCAAGTCATATTAACAACATCTTTTTAATACATCAACCATGTAAAAACACACCAAGGCATAACACTGGATCTCATCCAATCATGTTATAACCAATGCATATGATTCGACTGACACTATGCATGTGGTACCAAAAATTCGTGAATCATATCACAGGACTTCTCTCTTTGATACTGCCCTCTAGTCGCTCACACCCCACATGGGCACACGACTACTGCCTCATCGCTCACACCCCACATGGGCACACGATGACTTCCCGCTAATCTCCGCACAATGGGAATTAGCCTTCCAATGCAAATGATTTATGAATAATGCACACATGACACATACTTACATCTTTATACATCATCATCATTCCGATGCTTAACATCGCTTATCACCTCTTACCAATAAGGTCACAACAAGTATGTACATGTATAAGCATCATTCAATCATTCACATCCATACATCACATCATCACAATTAACATACACATCATATTAATGTTAATTGCCACCATAACCAACATTTTAATATTAACAATATATTAATATTCACAATCACCAATCATCATCATCATACTTCGTACATCTATCATCATTACACACCACGTATTAATTATATAAGACAACTCAACAGTAAGTCACACAGCATGTATCATTTACGACATGTTATACACCAACATCATTCATTGGATATTATAATCCCATCACCAACATAAATACATGCATCAATAGTCATATGAATAAGCACATATACGTATACCATGTTTCAATCATCAATAATTAATTTGAGTTCTTAAAGTAAAGTCGGCTACTGCCCATTTATCAATTCATCAGTTATAGCATCTCATTAGCTTCGCAACGCCTAAAACGGCACATAAATCGGATACTCAGATCAAAAGTTATGAGTTTTCAAAGATAAAACATTTTTAGAAAAATGCTGCAGGAACCGGGTTGTCCCTACATGGGAACCGGTTCCTGGCAGTCTCCAGAATCACGCCTCGGATTTTTACTATGGGGAACCGGGTTGTCCCTACATGGGAACCGGTTCCCAGCTGCCCAGAATCCATACTTCTTTGTTTTTACAAGGGGGAACCGGTTCGTCCCATACGGGAACCGGTTCCTACGTACCTGCACAGCAAAATTCACTATTTTGACAGCATTTCCCTATCCCATTTTCCCCAATTTCAGGTACATAGAACATATGACACATATAACATCAATTTTCATATAAACACATAATTCAGACAAATTTTATACAAGTATTAACAACACATAACATGAGCATCAACAGAATCATGTAGTTCATACCAATTCATCAAAACCTAACAAAGTCCCAAACCCGACACGTACGATTGAACTAGACAACAATCCTAATCAATCATACTACCTATAATCACATAAGGAATACTAACCCGAAGAATCCCCCCTTACCTCAGAGTCGAATCTTCGAAGATCTTCTTCCCCTTTGGCTCTTCTCACTTCACGTGTTCTCCCTTTCTCAGAGTCTGTCTCCTTTCCTCTCCTCTTTTCCCAATTCCTTTATTTTATGAAAAATAAAATAAAATATTATAATGGGCTTGCTTAGTCAACACCCCCTCTTCTGCTAATCACCACTCTAGGCCCAATGCCAATAACTCATCATTTTCCATATAATTCAACCAAATACTAAATTATCTCTAATTAATAATTTAATTTCCAATTAAATTAAAATTAGAAAATATGGGGTGTTACAACTCTCCCCCACTAAAATAGTTTTCGTCCTCGAAAACATACTTCTAGTGAATAGTTCCAAATAGGAGTCCTCCATCTGACCTTCCTGTTCTCAGTTAACACTTTCTTAGTCGAACCTCCAAGTTCATCTGACATAACCAACATAAGCATACCTCATGCATTCAATCTCAGCTCTTACGTTGCTTTTGACCATCCCTAGATGTACCACTCGCTATAATTCCAACGGCTAACAACAATGAAACTTCGAGGTGTGATCCATACAATACACTCAATAACTGAATAATACAATTACACAATCCATGGTATGATCACAACTGATCAACACTGTAGTAATGGATTCCATTTACCCATGTACTAACCTTAGGCACACTCTTCCAATTGAGCGATAAAGTAATACTTACACTCTTTACCAACTGCTTCCTTCAAGAACTCAATACTCATATTCCTATACCATTGAATTCCAATTGTCTGGATCCTCTTAGGTCACACCAGAATTACCCAACACGCTACATTCTGCTTTTGCTGCACTATCCTGATTACTCATTGCAACCATCATTATCAATTAGACTTCTAGGTTATACCCAACTCTGGCCCTCTTTACTCATTCGTTCAAGAATCATTCTTTACCATCCATGGTTCTAACTCACCACTCGTCAATACTTACTCGCACTCAAAAACAAATTCCTGATTTACTTCATCTATTAAACATTCCAACTATGGAAATGAGTGCACATCAGTAGTTATAATTACATAGCTCATCATCCTCAATATACCATTGCTTACAAGATAGCTCAACAGAGTCCCACTCTTCACTAAGAATGAAATCCACTTCGTCCTTCGTAGAGTATAATCCTTCATTTCAATTAGAAATCCACACAATACCTTACAACATCACAAGATTATTATAGCATCATGTAATATCAATTCTTCTTCTTAACTTCTCCGAATACCTACTCGTTAACTACGTACAACCGTAAAAGGATATCCATCATCTCGGCAATTATTCAAAAGGTCATAATCCTTTGGCACGACATCCTTACTTCCACGAGATTCTAAACCCAACATATAGATAAACACATATTCCCCATGTAGGACCCCGACATATTAATTCTCACTGCTCACGAGTAGCACTCATAACACCACTTTACATCATACTTTCGCTGTACGACTACGACTACTCGTCTTAAGTCACCGTCCAATACTTTGCACTCCTTCATAATCACTTCCTCATAAGTTCCCACAATATGGTGAGTGGTCATTCTCACATCTCAGCATTCATCACATCTTATACCATTAAGGTAACAAGCAACCTTATACCATCTATATGATTCCGCCTATTATCAACAAGAGATTAAGGGTGATCAAGTCCTCAATTTGTCAATAGGTAGCCGACAATCATATTTAAGCATAAACCGTTGTTACTACATAATAGTGTCTTTTCCGAGTTTGCACCCAAACTCATTAACATTGTCATAGTCTAATAATTCTCTATGGTGTCCTTCTTCTAGAATATTCCTTTTCAGCTCGGTAACATCTGGAACACAACTGCGACTTCTAGACCTCATTACACCATCCTCGTCAATTCTGAATTCACCTTCTTTACCTTGGCAATTCAAGGTCGACTTATCGATCAACTCAACATCAGCTTTCTGACTTTCTCTAATCTCGTCAAGAATACCATTAGTCAGTCTCAGCATACCCAATCCAACATTAGTAGGAGCACCTTCACATACCAAACTTAATTCTCTGAATTGTTCAATTAAATCCAACTCTTTCACCATCAGCATCGACATTTTTAGGGGCAATCTTGAACCATACCAATAATGTTACCGCAACTTCAAACAAAACCATGGCTTCCAATTCTAAATCATGAGTCAGATAATTCCTTTCCTGCGCTTTCAATCGTCCCGACGCATAAGTTACGACTTACTGGTTTTACATCAATACACCATCCAAACCCATCAACGACGCATCACAATATACCACAAATGGTTCCAAAGTCTATGTCGCTTTTTTTTTCTACTGATTCCCTCATCACTCAAATCCATTAATACTTAAATCATCCTGATCATCTTATTCATCAACGACATATTCTACTCGACTTCGTTCCGAACAATCGCGGTAATAGGCATTCTTATTCAACACTTGTTCATGCTTCTTTAACCGACATCATCATATCTCCTCTTAGGATCTGTCTATGGTATTTATAACTCTTCCACAATGTAGAACATAATCTCTCCTCTTCGTGGATTCAAACGGTACATTAATCTGACACTCAGAGCTCAAGACATGAATGTTTCCAATCGTTATCCAAGATACAATACCGACACCATGCAACAAAACCCTATACGACATCTCCAAAACTTCTCAATTGGCACATTTAATCTCTAAGATTGCTTCTCAACAAGCCTCCTCATTATTCCTTTATTCTGTTTAACTCTGACACTGACATCCCATGCCGCACCAACGAACAATCTAGTTCTAAGGACAAGTGTAACCGTACTTCACCTCTTTCCAACAGCACCCGGTCACAATTAAATATTGTTACAGCTGCTGCAACCATTTTTATAACAAACTCCATCTCTTTAGCTTTCCGACGCTTCAAACGGAACTCAAATCGGATGTCCAGGACTCCAGTTATGAATTTTCGAAGTTTCATAACGATTCAGCAATCTTCCTGCGATTTGCTTATGGAAATTCTGCTCCAAAACTCATCCTTTCCAAATTAATCTCATTATTAACATTATCTCATCACATCTCTTCGCTTCCAAACTTCTTATAACTTAAACAACACGTTTCATCGCTGAAACTCGATTTCTACAACATCCTGAAACCAAATTCATGTACGCCATCATCAACCTTCTTATCCTTGAGATCACACTCGTCTCTTTGCATTACTCGCACTTCGAAACTTTCTCAACAATATCGATAACCTCTACTATCATCTCAATTACTTACTAGTAATCCTACGACAAGGTCTACGTCAATACTTTCTTTAATCACTACTCCGACAGCGACCTTTCACATAGGCTACTCACACGACAACATCACAGTACGTCAGTAGCACTTGAAGCATCACAACTTCGAAATTCCATTTCTCAGAAATAACCATCATCTACTCCGAGACACTCCAACTGAATAACGACCACAGTCTTCAGCCCAAGTCACCTTCACTTCAGAAAACAATAAGTCTACACTCTTGTACTGCTGCCCTACGCATCACTCTAACATCTTGCATCTGAGACATATCCGAGAAGCATAGCTTCTCCCCCACTAGTCTCAATCCCACTTCTACAGGCAAACAGTTAGAACACACTGAGTACCGACAGTGTTTCACACACATGTCGCATACCGAAAGGACATTAACAACAAGACTCTGGTCACAAGGACCGACTATGCTCTGATACCACTATTGTAACACCCTTCTAAACCCCCGCGGAAAATAGAATAATAATCAGAGTAAACATGAAATACAAGGATGTCACAACTTCTTTAACAGAAAAATACCATAGTCATTTGTCATGCTACACGAGGAACCACTTAACATAATTACAATTCATGTTCAACACAACGGACAATAATCCATAACATTGCATATTCATTATCCATGCAAGTTATTCTAAAACAATCATAAAACAACAAGACCGACATAATAATTCGTCTCTAAACTATCGTTCCCCAGTGTTACAATCAGAGCATGACTCGACACGAACTACGGGCTAGCTTACAAGCTATCTTCACCCAATCAAGACGCCGCTACATCCTTAATCTGAAATCATCAAAGTAAGGGTGAGTTTCATTCGAATTAATAAGCATTATGCAATCATAAGCAATAAAATCTCATAGTAATTATCATCCACTCAATCATACATATAATCGGAATTATTACAACAAGCAAGCATCATCCAACAATATTGGCCATCGGCCCACAACTCATCAATTTCATCAAGGATCAAGTCATATTAACAACATCTTTTTAATACATCAACCATGTAAAAACACACCAAGGCATAACACTGGATCTCATCCAATCATGTTATAACCAATGCATATGATTCGACTGACACTATGCATGTGGTACCAAAAATTCGTGAATCATATCACAGGACTTCTCTCTTTGATACTGCCCTCTAGTCGCTCACACCCCACATGGGCACACGACTACTGCCTCATCGCTCACACCCCACATGGGCACACGATGACTTCCCGCTAATCTCCGCACAATGGGAATTAGCCTTCCAATGCAAATGATTTATGAATAATGCACACATGACACATACTTACATCTTTATACATCATCATCATTCCGATGCTTAACATCGCTTATCACCTCTTACCAATAAGGTCACAACAAGTATGTACATGTATAAGCATCATTCAATCATTCACATCCATACATCACATCATCACAATTAACATACACATCATATTAATGTTAATTGCCACCATAACCAACATTTTAATATTAACAATATATTAATATTCACAATCACCAATCATCATCATCATACTTCGTACATCTATCATCATTACACACCACGTATTAATTATATAAGACAACTCAACAGTAAGTCACACAGCATGTATCATTTACGACATGTTATACACCAACATCATTCATTGGATATTATAATCCCATCACCAACATAAATACATGCATCAATAGTCATATGAATAAGCACATATACGTATACCATGTTTCAATCATCAATAATTAATTTGAGTTCTTAAAGTAAAGTCGGCTACTGCCCATTTATCAATTCATCAGTTAAAGCATCTCATTAGCTTCGCAACGCCCAAAACGGCACATAAATCGGATACTCAGATCAAAAGTTATGAGTTTTCAAAGATAAAACATTTTTAGAAAAATGCTGCAGGAACCGGGTTGTCCCTACATGGGAACCGGTTCCTGGCAGTCTCCAGAATCACGCCTCGGATTTTTACTATGGGGAACCGGGTTGTCCCTACATGGGAACCGGTTCCCAGCTGCCCAGAATCCATACTTCTTTGTTTTTACAAGGGGGAACCGGTTCGTCCCATACGGGAACCGGTTCCTACGTACCTGCACAGCAAAATTCACTATTTTGACAGCATTTCCCTATCCCATTTTCCCCAATTTCAGGTACATAGAACATATGACACATATAACATCAATTTTCATATAAACACATAATTCAGACAAATTTTATACAAGTATTAACAACACATAACATGAGCATCAACAGAATCATGTAGTTCATACCAATTCATCAAAACCTAACAAAGTCCCAAACCCGACACGTACGATTGAACTAGACAACAATCCTAATCAATCATACTACCTATAATCACATAAGGAATACTAACCCGAAGAATCCCCCCTTACCTCAGAGTCGAATCTTCGAAGATCTTCTTCCCCTTTGGCTCTTCTCACTTCACGTGTTCTCCCTTTCTCAGAGTCTGTCTCCTTTCCTCTCCTCTTTTCCCAATTCCTTTATTTTATGAAAAATAAAATAAAATATTATAATGGGCTTGCTTAGTCAACACCCCCTCTTCTGCTAATCACCACTCTAGGCCCAATGCCAATAACTCATCATTTTCCATATAATTCAACCAAATACTAAATTATCTCTAATTAATAATTTAATTTCCAATTAAATTAAAATTAGAAAATATGGGGTGTTACAAACCGCAAGAGAAAAAGTCGTTCGGTTTGGTTTGGTTCGGTTGGCTTTTAAAAAAATTACGAACCAAACCAAACCAAACTAATGCGGTTTGGTTCGGTTCGGTTGATTATGTTTTTTATAAATATTTTATTGAACCATACATATACATATAGATGACAAAATAACTTTGTATTTAGACATTCATACACTATCAAATAACAACAAAACTCGTCATATTTTGACAATAACTTTCTATTTAATTTGTAAAAATTAAATTAGACAAAAGTGGAATAATAAACATAAAATAATAGTATAAAACAATATAAAAATTATTAGAATGAAAAAAAATAGAAGAGACGAGACGAGAGATTAGTGAAGGTGAAAAAGAAAAAACAAAAGAGTTGAATGATTAGAGAAGAAGATGTGCGATAAAAACGAAACTGAAATAGAAAACATTTGCATAGAAATGAGAAAGTGAAAAAGAGAGAATATAAGAGAGTAGAGATTATAGAAAAAGAGGGAAGATGAATGTGGCAAAGAAGGCACGATAATGCTATTAGAGATTTGAGATGACAGGGAATAAATCATGTGTGTAAGGATGAGAAAATTGTTCGTAATCATAAGGTTAAGGTATTATAAATTTAAGTTTGGGTTGGATGTGAGTTAAGTAAAAGTTAGTTTGTAACATAGTGCGGTTTGATTCGGTTTGGTTTGGTTTACAAAACACAAACCGCAAACCAAACCGAATCGTGCGGTTTTGTTAAAAGATGACCCAAATTAATCCAAACAAAATGCGGTTTTTTACGGTTTTGGTTTGGTTTGGTTTGGTTTGCGGTTTTCTATTGGGTTGGTTTGGTTTTTATCACCCCTACTTTATACTACATAAATGTCATGAAGTTTGTTAAACTTGCAAAATTTAGTCTTTTGAAAGATATTCGTGTGCTATATACTACGTAAAAGTCCCGAAATTTGTAAAACTTGCAAAATTTGGTCTTTCGGAATATTTTTGTGTACTACACTATATAAAAGTCACGAAGTTTGTTAAACTTGCAAATTTTAGTATTTTGGAAGATTTTTGTGTGCTATACTACATAAAAGTCGCGAAGTTTGTTAAACTTGCAAATCTTTGTATTTGGGAAGATTTTCGTGTGCTGTACTACATAAAAATCACAAAGTTTGTTAAACTTGCAAATTTTAATATCTTGGAAGATTTCTGTGTACTATATACTACATAAAAGTCATGAAGTTTGTTAAACTTGCAAAATTTAGTCTTTTGAAAGATTTTCATGGGCAATATACTACGTAAAAGTCCCGAAGTTTGTAAAACTTGCAAAATTTGGCCTTTTGGAATATTTTTGTGTACTACACTACATAAAAGTCACGAAGCTTGTTAAACTTGCAAATTTTTGTATTTTTGAAGATTATTGTGTGCTATACTACAAAAAAGTCACGAAGTTCGTTAAACTTGTATACATTAGTATTTTGGAAGATTTTCGTGTGCTATACTACATAAAAGTCACGTAGTTTTTTAAACTTGCAAAATTTTGTCTATTTATAGATTTTCGTGTGTTATACTACATAAAAGTCACGAACTTCGTTAAACTTTCAAATCTTAATATTTTGGAAGATTTTTGTGTGCTATACTACATAAAAGTCACGAAGTTTGTTAAACTAGCAAATTTTGGTAATTTGGATGATTTTCGTGTGCTATACTACATAAAAGTCACGAAGTTCGTTAAACTTACAAATTTTTGTATTTTGGAAGATTTTCGTGTGCTATACTACAAAAAAGTCACGAAGTTCGTTAAACTTATAAATTTTTGTATTTTGGTAGATTTTCGCGTGCAATACTACATAAAAGTACCGAAGTTTTTTAAACTTTCAAAAGTTGGTCTTTTGGAAAAATTTTGTGTGTTATAGTACATAAAAGTAACGAAGTTCGTTAAACTTGCAAATTTTAATATTTTGGAAGATTTTCGTGTACTATATACTACATAAAAGTCACGAAGTTCGTTAAACTTGCAAATTTTAATATTTTGGAAGATTTTTGTGTGCTATACTACATAAAAGTCACGAAGTTTGTTAAACTTGCAAAATTGGGTATTTGGGAAGATTTTCGTGTGCTACACTACATAAAAGTCACGAAGTTCGTTAAACTTGCAAATTTTTGTATTTTGGAAGAATTCCGTGTGTTATACAACATAAAAGTCACAAAGTTCGTTAAACTTGTATACTTTGGTATTTTGGAAGATTTTCGTGTGCTATACTTCATAAAAGTCACAAAGTTTGTTAAACTTGCAAAATTTGGTCTTTAGGAAGATATTTGTGTGCTATACTACATAAAAGTAACGAAGTTCGTATAACAGGAAAATTAATGTATTTTGGAAGATTTTCGTGTGTTATGCTATACTACATTAAAGTCACGAAGTTTGTTAAACTTGCATACATTGGTATTTTGGAAAAATTTTGTGTGCTATACTACATAAAAGTCACGAAGTTTTTTAAACTTGCAAATTATAATATTTTGGAAGATTTCCGTGTACTTTATACTACCTAAAATGCATGAAGTTTGTTAAACTTGCAAAATTTAGTCTTTTGAAAGATTTTCGTGTGCTAAATACTACGTAAAAGTCCCGAAATTTGTAAAACTTGCAAAATTTGGTCTTTCGGAATATTTTTGTGTACTACACTATATAAAAGTCACGAAGTTTGTTAAACTTGCAAATTTTAGTATTTTGGAAGATTTTTGTGTGCTATACTACATAAAAGTCCCGAAGTTTGTTAAACTTGCAAATCTTTGTATTTGGGAAGATTTTCGTGTGCTGTACTACATAAAAATCACAAAGTTTGTTAAACTTGCAAATTTTAATATCTTGGAAGATTTCTGTGTACTATATACTACATAAAAGTCATGTAGTTTGTTAAACTTGCAAAATTTAGTCTTTTGAAAGATTTTCATGGGCAATATACTACGTAAAAGTCCCGAAGTTTGTAAAACTTGCAAAATTTGGCCTTTTGGAATATTTTTGTGTACTACACTACATAAAAGTCACGAAGCTTGTTAAACTTGCAAATTTTTGTATTTTTGAAGATTATTGTGTGCTATACTACAAAAAAGTCACGAAGTTCGTTAAACTTGTATACATTAGTATTTTGGAAGATTTTCGTGTGCTATACTACATAAAAGTCACGTAGTTTTTTAAACTTGCAAAATTTTGTCTATTTATAGATTTTCGTGTGTTATACTACATAAAAGTCACGAACTTCGTTAAACTTTCAAATCTTAATATTTTGGAAGATTTTTGTGTGCTATACTACATAAAAGTCACGAAGTTTGTTAAACTATCAAATTTTGGTAATTTGGATGATTTTCGTGTGCTATACTACATAAAAGTCACGAAGTTCGTTAAACTTACAAATTTTTGTATTTTGGAAGATTTTCGTGTGCTATACTACAAAAAAGTCACGAAGTTCGTTAAACTTATAAATTTTTGTATTTTGGTAGATTTTCGCGTGCAATACTACATAAAAGTACCGAAGTTTTTTAAACTTTCAAAAGTTGGTCTTTTGGAAGAATTTCGTGTGTTATAGTACATAAAAGTAACGAAGTTCGTTAAACTTGCAAATTTTAATATTTTGGAAGATTTTCGTGTACTATATACAACATAAAAGTCACGAAGTTCGTTAAACTTGCAAATTTTAATATTTTGGAAGATTTTTGTGTGCTATACTACATAAAAGTCACGAAGTTTGTTAAACTTGCAAAATTAGGTATTTGGGAAGATTTTCGTGTGCTACACTACATAAAAGTCACGAAGTTCGTTAAACTTGCAAATTTTTGTATTTTGGAAGAATTCCGTGTGTTATACAACATAAAAGTCACAAAGTTCGTTAAACTTGTATACTTTGGTATTTTGGAAGATTTTCGTGTGCTATACTTCATAAAAGTCACAAAGTTTGTTAAACTTGCAAAATTTGGTCTTTAGGAAGATATTTGTGTGCTATACTACATAAAAGTAACGAAGTTCGTATAACAGGAAAATTAATGTATTTTGGAAGATTTTCGTGTGTTATGCTATACTACATTAAAGTCACGAAGTTTGTTAAACTTGCATACATTGGTATTTTGGAAAAATTTTGTGTGCTATACTACATAAAAGTCACGAAGTTTTTTAAACTTGCAAATTATAATATTTTGGAAGATTTTCGTGTGCTAAATACTACGTAAAAGTCCCGAAATTTGTAAAACTTGCAAAATTTGGTCTTTTGGAATATTTTTGTGTACTACACTACATAAAAGTCACGAAGCTTGTTAAACTTGCAAATTTTTGTATTTTTGAAGATTATCGTGTGCTATACTGCATAAAAGTCACGAAGTTCGTATGAACTTGCAAATTTTTGTATTTTGGAAGATTTTCGTGTGTTATACAACATAAAAGTCACAAACTTCGTTAAACTTGTATACTTTGGTATTTTGGAAGATTTTCGTGTGCTATACTTCATAAAAGTTCCGAAGTTTGTAAAACATGCAAAATTTGGTCTTTTGGAATATTTTTGTGTACTACACTACATAAAAGTCACGAAGCTTGTTAAACTTGCAAATTTTTGTATTTTTGAAGATTATCGTGTGTTATGCTATACTACATAAAAGTCACGAAGTTTGTTAAACTTGCATACATTTGTATTTCGGAAAATTTTTGTGTGCTATACTACATAAAAGTCACGAAGTTTTTTAAACTTGCAAATTTTAATATTTTGGAAGATTTCCGTGTACTTTATACTAGGGGTGTTCGCGGTGCGGTTTGGGCGGTTTTGACGAAAAAAATCATCCGAACCGCAAGAGAAAAAGTCGTGCGGTTTGGTTTGGTTCGGTTGGCTTTTAAAAAAATTACGAACCAAACCAAACCAAACTAATGCGGTTTGGTTCGGTTCGGTTGATTCGGTTTTTTATAAATATTTTATTGAACCATACATATACATATAGATGACAAAATAACTTTGTATTTAGACATTCATACACTATCAAATAACAACAAAACTCGTCATATTTTGACAATAACTTTCTATTTAATTTGTAAAAATTAAATTAGACAAAAGTGGAATAATAAACATAAAATAATAGTATAAAACAATATAAAAATTATTAGAATGAAAAAAAATAGAAGAGACGAGACGAGAGATTAGTGAAGGTGAAAAAGAAAAAACAAAAGAGTTGAATGATTAGAGATGAAGATGTGCGATAAAAACGAAACTGAAATAGAAAACATTTGCATAGAAATGAGAAAGTGAAAAAGAGAGAATATAAGAGAGTAGAGATTATAGAAAAAGAGAGAAGATGAATGTGGCAAAGAAGGCATGATAATGCTATTAGAGATTTGAGATGACCGGGAATAAATCATGTGTGTAAGGATGAGAAAATTGTTCGTAATCATAAGGTTAAGGTATTATAAATTTAAGTTTGGGTTGGATGTGAGTTAAGTAAAAGTTAGTTTGTAACATAGTGCGGTTTGATTCGGTTTGGTTTGGTTTACAAAACACAAACCGCAAACCAAACCGAATCGTGCGGTTTTGTTAAAAGATGACCCAAATTAATCCAAACAAAATGCGGTTTTTTACGGTTTTGGTTTGGTTTGGTTTGGTTTGCGGTTTTCTATTGGGTTGGTTTGGTTTTTATCACCCCTACTTTATACTACATAAAAGTCATGAAGTTTGTTAAACTTGCAAAATTTAGTCTTTTGAAAGATATTCGTGTGCTATATACTACGTAAAAGTCCCGAAATTTGTAAAACTTGCAAAATTTGGTCTTTCGGAATATTTTTGTGTACTACACTATATAAAAGTCACGAAGTTTGTTAAACTTGCAAATTTTAGTATTTTGGAAGATTTTTGTGTGCTATACTACATAAAAGTCGCGAAGTTTGTTAAACTTGCAAGTCTTTGTATTTGGGAAGATTTTCGTGTGTTGTACTACATAAAAATCACAAAGTTTGTTAAACTTGCAAATTTTAATATCTTGGAAGATTTCTGTGTACTATATACTACATAAAAGTCATGAAGTTTGTTAAACTTGCAAAATTTAGTCTTTTGAAAGATTTTCATGGGCAATATACTACGTAAAAGTCCCGAAGTTTGTAAAACTTGCAAAAGTTGGTCTTTTGGAATATTTTTGTGTACTAAACTACATAAAAGTCACGAAGCTTGTTAAACTTGCAAATTTTTGTATTTTTGAAGATTATTGTGTGCTATACTACAAAAAAGTCACGAAGTTTGTTAAACTTGTATACATTAGTATTTTGGAAGATTTTCGTGTGCTATACTACATAAAAGTCACGTAGTTTTTTAAACTTGCAAAATTTTGTCTATTTATATATTTTCGTGTGTTATACTACATAAAAGTCACGAACTTCGTTAAACTTGCAAATCTTAATATTTTGGAAGATTTTTGTGTGCTATACTACATAAAAGTCACGAAGTTCGTTAAACTTACAAATTTTTGTATTTTGGAAGATTTTCGTGTGCTATACTACAAAAAAGTCACGAAGTTCGTTAAACTTATAAATTTTTGTATTTTGGTAGATTTTCGCGTGCAATACTACATAAAAGTACCGAAGTTTTTTAAACTTTCAAAAGTTGGTCTTTTGGAAGAATTTCGTGTGTTATAGTACATAAAAGTAACGAAGTTCGTTAAACTTGCAAATTTTAATATTTTGGAAGATTTTCGTGTACTATATACTACATAAAAGTCATGAAGTTTGTAAAACTTCCAAAATTTGGTCTATTGGATGATTTGCGTGCGCTATATACTACGTAAAAGTCTTGAAGTTTGTTAAACTTGCAAAATTTGGTCTATTGGAATATTTTCGTGTACTACACTACATAAAAGTCACGAAGCTTGTTAAACTTGCAAATTTTTGTATTTTTGAAGATTATCGTGTGCTATACTACAAAAAACTCACGAAGTTTGTTAAACTTGTATACATTAGTATTTTGGAAGATTTTCGTGTGCTATACTACATAAAAGTCACGTAGTTTTTTAAACTTGCAAAATTTTGTCTATTTATAGATTTTCGTGTGTTATACTACATAAAAGTCACGAACTTCGTTAAACTTGCAAATCTTAATATTTTGGAAGATTTTTGTGTGTTATACTACATAAAAGTCACGAAGTTCGTTAAACTTATAAATTTTTGTATTTTGGAAGATTTTCGCGTGCAATACTACATAAAAGTCACGAAGTTTTTTAAACTTTCAAAAGTTGTCTTTTGGAAGAATTTCATGTGTTATAGTACATAAAACTCACGAAGTTCGTTAAACTTGCAAATTTTAATATTTTGGAAGATTTTCGTGTACTATATACTACATAAAAGTCATGAAGTTTGTAAAACTTCCAAAATTTAGTCTTTTGGATGATTTTCGTGCGCCATATACTACGTAAAAGTCCCGAAGTTTGTTAAACTTGCAAAATTTGGTCTATTGGAATATTATCGTGTACTACACTACATAAAAGTCACGGAGTTTGTTAAACTTGAAAATTTTGGTATTTTGGATGATTTCTGTAAGCTATATTACATAAAAGTCACTAATTTGTTAAACTTGAAAATTTGGTCTTTTGGAAGATTTTCGTGTGCTATACTACATAAAAGTCATTAAGTTCGTTAAACTTCCAAATTTTAATATTTTGGAAGATTTTTGTGTGCTATAATACATAAAAGTCACGAAGTTTGTTAAACTTGCAAAATTGGGTATTTGGGAAGATTTTCGTGTGCTACACTACATAAAAGTCTCGAAGTTCGTTAACCTTGCAAATTTTTGTATTTTGGAAGATTTTCGTGTGTTATACAACATAAAAGTCACAAAGTTCGTTAAACTTGTATACTTTGGTATTTTGGACGACTTTCGTGTGCTATACTTCATAAAAGTCTCAAAGTTTGTTAAACTTGCAAAATTTGGTCTTTTGGAAGATTTTTAGTGTGCTATACTACATAAAAGTAACGAAGTTCGTATAACAGGAAAATTAATGTATCTTGAAAGATTTTCGTGTGTTATGCTATACTACATAAAAGTCACGAAGTTTGTTAAACTTGCATACATTGGTATTTTGGAAGATTTTTGTGTGCTATACTAAATAAAAGTCACGAAGTTTTTTAAACTTGCAAATTTTAATATTTTGGAAGATTTCCGTGTACTTTATACTACATAAAAGTCATGAAATTGTTAAACTTGCAAAATTTAGTCTTTTGAAAGATTTCCGTGTGCTATATACTACGTAAAATACCTGAAGTTTGTAAAACTTGCAAAATTTGGTCTTTTGGAATATTTTTGTGTACTACACTACATAAAAGTCACGAAGTTTTTTAAACTTGCAAATTTTTGTATTTTGGAAGATTTTCGTGTGCTATACTACATAAAAGTCACGAAGTTTGTTCAACTTGCAAATCTTTGTATTTGTGAAGATTTTCGTGTGCTATACTACATAAAATTCACGAAGTTTGTTAAACTTCCAAATTTTAATATCTTGGAAGATTTCCGTGTACTATATACTACATCAAAGTCATAAGGTTTTTTAAACTTGCAAAATTTAGTCTTTTGAAAGATTTTCGTGTGCTATATACTACGTAAAAGTTCCGAAGTTTGTAAAACTTGCAAAATTTGGTCTTCTGGAATATTTTTGTGTACTACACTACATAAAAGTCACGAAGCTTGTTAAACTTCAAATTTTTGTATTTTGGAAGATTTTCGTGTGCTATACTACTTAAAAGTCACGAAGTTTGTTATACTTGCATACATTAGTATTTTGGAAGATTTTCGTGTGCTATACTACATAAAAGTCACGTAGTTTTTAAACTTGCAAAATTTTGTCTATTTATAGATTTTCGTGTGTTATACTACCTAAAAGTCACGAACTTCGTTAAACTTGCAAATCTTAATATTTTGGAAGATTTTTATGTGTTATACTACATAAAAGTCATGAAGTTTGTTAAACTTACAAATTTTGGAAGATTTTCGTGTGCTATACTACATAAAAGTCACGAAGTTCGTTAAACTTACAATTTTTTTTATTTTGGAAGATTTTCGTGTGCTATACTACAAAAAAGTCACGAAGTTCGTTAAACTTGTAAATTTTTGTATTTTGGAAGATTTTCGCGTGCAATACTACTTAAAAGTCCCGAAGTTTTTTAAACTTTCAAAAGTTGGTCTTTTGGAAGAATTTCGTGTGTTATAGTACATAAAAGTCACGAAGTTCGTTAAACTTGCAAATTTTAATATTTTGGAAGATTTTTGTGTACTATATACTACATAAAAGTCATGAAGTTTGTAAAACTTCCAAATTTAGTCTTTTGGATGATTTTCGTGCGCTTTATACTACGTAAAAGTCCCGAAGTTTGTTAAACTTGCAAAATTTGGTCTATTGGAATATTTTCGTGTACTACACTACATATAAATCACGAAGTTTGTTAAACTTGAAAATTTTGGTATTTTGGAAGATTTCCGTAAGCTATACTACATAAAAGTCACGAATTTGTTAAACTTGAAAATTTGGTCTTTTGGAAGATTTTCGTGTGCTATACTACATAAAAGTCATGAAATTCGTGTGCTATACTAAATAAAAGTCATGAAATTTGTTAAACTTCCAAATTTTAATATTTCGGAAGATTTTCGTGTGCTATACTACATAAAAGTCAAGAAGTTCGTTAAACTTGCAAATTTTTGTATTTGGGAAGATTTTCGTGTGCTACACTAAATAAAAGTCACGAAGTTCGTTAAACTTGCAAATTTTTGTATTTTGAAAGATTTTCATGTGTTATACAACATAAAAGTCACAGAGTTCGTTAAACTTGTATACTTTGGTATTTTGGAAGATTTTCGTGTGTTATACTTCTAAAAGTCACAAAGTTTGTTAAACTTGCAAAATTTGGTCTTTTGGAAGATATTTGTGTGCTATACTACATAAAAGTAACGAAGTTCGTTTAACAGGAAAATTTATGTATTTTGGAAGATTTTCGTGTGTTATGCTATACTACATAAAAGTCACAAAGTTTGTTAAACTTGCATACATTGGTATTTTGGAAGATTTTTATGTGCTATACTACATAAAAGTCACGAAGTTTTTTAAACTTGCAAATTTTAATATTTTGGAAGATTTTCGTGTACTTTATACTACATAAAAGTCACGAAGTTTGTTAAACTTGCAAAATTGGGTATTTGGGAAGATTTTCGTGTGCTACACTACATAAAAGTCTCGAAGTTCGTTAACCTTGCAAATTTTTGTATTTTGGAAGATTTTCGTGTGTTATACAACATAAAAGTCACAAAGTTCGTTAAACTTGTATACTTTGGTATTTTGGACGACTTTCGTGTGCTATACTTCATAAAAGTCTCAAAGTTTGTTAAACTTGCAAAATTTGGTCTTTTGGAAGATTTTTAGTGTGCTATACTACATAAAAGTAACGAAGTTCGTATAACAGGAAAATTAATGTATCTTGAAAGATTTTCGTGTGTTATGCTATACTACATAAAAGTCACGAAGTTTGTTAAACTTGCATACATTGGTATTTTGGAAGATTTTTGTGTGCTATACTAAATAAAAGTCACGAAGTTTTTTAAACTTGCAAATTTTAATATTTTGGAAGATTTCCGTGTACTTTATACTACATAAAAGTCATGAAATTGTTAAACTTGCAAAATTTAGTCTTTTGAAAGATTTCCGTGTGCTATATACTACGTAAAATACCTGAAGTTTGTAAAACTTGCAAAATTTGGTCTTTTGGAATATTTTTGTGTACTACACTACATAAAAGTCACGAAGTTTTTTAAACTTGCAAATTTTTGTATTTTGGAAGATTTTCGTGTGCTATACTACATAAAAGTCACGAAGTTTGTTCAACTTGCAAATCTTTGTATTTGTGAAGATTTTCGTGTGCTATACTACATAAAATTCACGAAGTTTGTTAAACTTCCAAATTTTAATATCTTGGAAGATTTCCGTGTACTATATACTACATCAAAGTCATAAGGTTTTTTAAACTTGCAAAATTTAGTCTTTTGAAAGATTTTCGTGTGCTATATACTACGTAAAAGTTCCGAAGTTTGTAAAACTTGCAAAATTTGGTCTTCTGGAATATTTTTGTGTACTACACTACATAAAAGTCACGAAGCTTGTTAAACTTCAAATTTTTGTATTTTGGAAGATTTTCGTGTGCTATACTACTTAAAAGTCACGAAGTTTGTTATACTTGCATACATTAGTATTTTGGAAGATTTTCGTGTGCTATACTACATAAAAGTCACGTAGTTTTTAAACTTGCAAAATTTTGTCTATTTATAGATTTTCGTGTGTTATACTACCTAAAAGTCACGAACTTCGTTAAACTTGCAAATCTTAATATTTTGGAAGATTTTTATGTGTTATACTACATAAAAGTCATGAAGTTTGTTAAACTTACAAATTTTGGAAGATTTTCGTGTGCTATACTACATAAAAGTCACGAAGTTCGTTAAACTTACAATTTTTTTTATTTTGGAAGATTTTCGTGTGCTATACTACAAAAAAGTCACGAAGTTCGTTAAACTTGTAAATTTTTGTATTTTGGAAGATTTTCGCGTGCAATACTACTTAAAAGTCCCGAAGTTTTTTAAACTTTCAAAAGTTGGTCTTTTGGAAGAATTTCGTGTGTTATAGTACATAAAAGTCACGAAGTTCGTTAAACTTGCAAATTTTAATATTTTGGAAGATTTTTGTGTACTATATACTACATAAAAGTCATGAAGTTTGTAAAACTTCCAAATTTAGTCTTTTGGATGATTTTCGTGCGCTTTATACTACGTAAAAGTCCCGAAGTTTGTTAAACTTGCAAAATTTGGTCTATTGGAATATTTTCGTGTACTACACTACATATAAATCACGAAGTTTGTTAAACTTGAAAATTTTGGTATTTTGGAAGATTTCCGTAAGCTATACTACATAAAAGTCACGAATTTGTTAAACTTGAAAATTTGGTCTTTTGGAAGATTTTCGTGTGCTATACTACATAAAAGTCATGAAATTCGTGTGCTATACTAAATAAAAGTCATGAAATTTGTTAAACTTCCAAATTTTAATATTTCGGAAGATTTTCGTGTGCTATACTACATAAAAGTCAAGAAGTTCGTTAAACTTGCAAATTTTTGTATTTGGGAAGATTTTCGTGTGCTACACTAAATAAAAGTCACGAAGTTCGTTAAACTTGCAAATTTTTGTATTTTGAAAGATTTTCATGTGTTATACAACATAAAAGTCACAGAGTTCGTTAAACTTGTATACTTTGGTATTTTGGAAGATTTTCGTGTGTTATACTTCTAAAAGTCACAAAGTTTGTTAAACTTGCAAAATTTGGTCTTTTGGAAGATATTTGTGTGCTATACTACATAAAAGTAACGAAGTTCGTTTAACAGGAAAATTTATGTATTTTGGAAGATTTTCGTGTGTTATGCTATACTACATAAAAGTCACAAAGTTTGTTAAACTTGCATACATTGGTATTTTGGAAGATTTTTATGTGCTATACTACATAAAAGTCACGAAGTTTTTTAAACTTGCAAATTTTAATATTTTGGAAGATTTTCGTGTACTTTATACTACATAAAAGTCATGAAGTTTGTTAAACTTGCAAAATTTAGTCTTTTGAAAGATTTTCGTGTGCTATATACTACGTAAAATACCCGAAGTTTGTAAAACTTGCAAAATTTGGTCTTTTGGAATATTTTTGTGTACTACACTACATAAAAGTCACGAAGTTTATTAAACTTGCAAATTTTTGTATTCTGGAAGATTTTCGTGTGCTATACTACATAAAAGTCTCGAAGTTTGTTAAACTTGCAAATTTTTGTATTTTGAAAGATTTTCGTGTGCTATACTACATAAAATTCATGAAGTTTGTTAAACTTGCAAATTTTATTATCTTGGAAGATTTTCGTGTACTATGTACTACATAAAAGTCATAAAGTTTGTTAAACTTGCAAAATTTAGTCTTCTGAAAGATTTTCGTGTGCAATATACTACGTAAAAGTCCAGAAGTTTGTAAAACTTGCAAAATTTGGTCTTTTGGAATATTTTTGTGTACTACACTACATAAAAGTCACGAAGCTTGTTAAACTTGCAATTTTTTGTATTTTGAAAGATTTTCGTGTGCTATACTACATAAAAGTCTCGAAGTTTGTTAAACTTTTATACATTAGTATTTTGGAAGATTTTCGTGTGCTATACTACAAAAAAGTCACGTAGTTTGTTAAACTTGCAAAATTTGGTATTTTGGAAGATTTTTGTATGCTATACTACATAAAAGTAACGAAGTTCGTATAACGGGCAAATTTTGGTATTTTGAAAGATTTTCGTGTGTTATGCTATACAACATAAAAGTCACGAAGTTTGTTAAACTTGGATACATTGGTATTTTGGAAAAAATTTATGTGTTATTCTACATAAAAGTCACGAATTTTTTAAACTTGCAAATTTTAATATTTTGGAAGATTTCCGTGTACTATATACTATATAAAAGTCATGAAGTTTGTTAAACTTGCCAAATTTAGTCTTTTGAAAGATTTTCGTGTACTATATACTACGTAAAAGTCCCGAAGTTTGTAAAACTTGCAAAATTTAGTATTTTGGAATATTTTTATGTACTACACTTCATAAAAGAAACGAAGTTTGTTAAACGTGCAATTTTTTGTATTTTGGAAGATTTTCGTGTGCTATACTACATAAAAGTCACGGAGTTTGTTAAACTTGTATACATTTGTATTTTAGAAGATTTTCGTGTGCTATACTACATAAAAGTCACGTAGTTTGTTAAACTTGCAAAATTTGGTCTTTTCAAAGATTTTTGTGTGTTATACTGCATAAAAGTCACGAAGTTCGTTAAACTTGCAATTTTTTGTATTTTGGAAGATTTTCGTGTGCTATACTACATAAAAGTCACGAAGTTTATTAAACTTGCAAATTTTGGTATTTTGAAAGATTTTTGTGTGCTATACTACATAAAAGTCACGAAGTTCGTTAAACTTGCAAAATTTTGTATTTTGGAAGATTTTCGTGTGTTATACTACATAAAAGTCACGAAGTTCGTTAAACTTGCAAATTTTAACATTTTGGAAGATTTTTGTGTGTTATACTACATAAAAGTCATGAAGTTTGTTAAACTTGCAAATTTTGGTATTTTGGAAGATTTTCGTGTGCTATACTACGTTAAAGTCATGGAGTTTGTTAAACTTGTATACATTTGTATTTTGGAAGATTTTCATGTGCTATACTACATAAAAGTCATGTAGTTTGTTAAACTTTCAAAATTTGGTCTTTTCAAAGATTTTCGTGTGTTATACTACATAAAAGTCACGAAGTTCGTTAAACTTGCAAATTTTAATATTTTAGAAGATTTTTGTATAATATTATTGAACAATACATTTTTAATAAATAAAATTAGATTTTTTTTGAATAAGTGGTTGATATAAAATATTTTATTTAATTATATTAACCAACATTCTATATTTCATTTGAAATAAAAGTTTATTTTCATAATTATTTTATTTAAAATTCATTTCTAATTTACCAAAATGTTAATGTAATTTTATAGTAACTTTATTTTGGTTGTTGTTATAATTGAGAATCAATATTTTTCTCCTCTCACAATTCATATTAATAATTGGTTTTTTCTTTACCCACCTCCCTATGGGGTCACCCCCAGCGAAAACCCCAGTTTACCCCTGAAGGATAGAAAAACACTTAGAAAGGGGGGTCTAGTATAACCATTGTTACCGTTGTATTGCTCAGCAGAGCCAGATGTAGATGCAGGTGTAGACTTTTCACTTTCATCAACCATCTTTTACTGAAGCGTTTTTCTCTTCCTGAATCTTTTCTAAACACGGTTAAGTGCTTGCACCTTAGAACCGGCGCTCTGATGCCAATTGAAGGATAGAAAAACACTTAGAAAGGGGGGGGGGTTTGAATAAGTGTAGCTTTAAAAACTTGACAGATAAAAATAAATTGCACAGATATTTTTATCCTGGTTCGTTGTTAACTAAACTACTCCAGTCCACCCCCGCAGAGATGATTTACCTCAACTGAGGATTTAATCCACTAATCGCACGGATTACAATGGTTCTCCACTTAGTCAGCAACTAAGTCTTCCAGAGTCTTCTGATCACACACTGATCACTCCAGGAACAACTGCTTAGATACCCTCTAAGACTTTTCTAGAGTATACTGATCCACACGATCACTCTAGTAACAACCTGCTTAGATAACCTCTAAGACTTCCTAGAGTATTCTGATCCACACGATCACTCTAGTTCCTTACAACTTAATGTAATCAATTCTAAGAGTATTACAAATGCTTCTTAAAAGCGATAATCACAAACTGTGATATTTCTCTTAACGTTTAAGCTTAATCTCACTAATATATTACAACAGCAATGTAGTGAGCTTTGATGAAGATGAAGATTCTGAGCTTTGAATTTGAACAGCGTTTCAGCAAGTTTAATATGAGTTGTTTTGGTGCAGAATCGTTAACCTTGCTTCTCATCAGAACTTCATATTTATAGGCGTTGGAGAAGATGACCGTTGAGTGCATTTAATGCTTTGCGTGTTCCGTACAGCATCGCATTTAATGTTATACGCTTTTGTCAACTACCTCGAGCCTTGTTCACGCTGTGTCTACTGACGTAGCCTTTAGTAGCTTTTAACGTTCCTTTTGTCAGTCAGCGTAGCTTGCCACTTGTACTTCCTTCTGATCTGATGTTTGTGAATACAACGTTTGAATATCATCAGAGTCAAACAGCTTGGTGCAAAGCATCTTCTGATCTTCTGACCTTGAAGTGCTTCTGAGCGTGATACCATCAGAACTTCAGTGCTTCTGTTCTCTTGTTCTTCTGATGCTTCCATAGACCCATGTTCTGATTCTGCTTCGACCATCTTCTGATGTCTTGCCAGACCATGTTCTGATGTTGCATGCTGAACCCTTTGAGACAAAGCTTCTGAGCGCTGAATTATGCGTACTCTTTATATATTTTCTGAAAGGGAAATTGCATTGGATTAGAGTACCATATTATCTTAAGCAAAATTCATATTATTGTTATCATCAAAACTAAGATAATTGATCAGAACAAATCTTGTTCTAACAATCTCCCCCTTTTTGATGATGACAAAAACATATATAAATGATATGAATTTGCGATCAGAAAGAGCAGACGGCAAAAGACAAATTACACAGCTATAGCATAAGCATATGACTATGTCTCCCCCTGAGATTAACAATCTCCCCCTGAGATAAATAATCTCCCCCTGAAATAAATACTCGAAGAACTTTAATAAAAGACTTCCCTGATTATTTCGGTAGAGACGATCATATAAGCTTCTGTCTTTAGAGAATTCATAGCTTCTGACTTCTGCTTCCATAGGACAGCTTCAGAACTAGAATTTCTTTAGATCCCTAGAACACTCACAGCTTCTGATTTCTGCTTCCATTTAGGACAGCTTCAGAACTTGAATTTCTTTGATCTTCTGAACATTCACAGCTTCTGATTTCTGCTTCCATTTAGGACAGCTTCAGAACTTGAGTTTTCTGGATCTTTAGAACATTCACAACTTCTGATTTCTGCTTCCCTCGGATAGCTTCAGAGCTTGAATTTTTACCAACATCACTTCATGCTAGATTTGTATCAGAACATTGTTGAATGTACCAGAGCATCATCAGAGCATCTCTACATCCTGAAATGTTACAGAACAAAAACTAAACGACAAAAGTCAGCATGAACGAGTCAGAACATAAAATGTATATTTGAACACATTATATGTATCAGAGCCATATAGGCTAAAATAATGTATCAGAGCAAATAGAATTTTGTCAAAGCAAATAGACAGATATGGATTAAATTCTATTTTCAGTGCTTCTGATTTCTGAAGCTTGATAGCACTCAGCTTGCTTCAGTTTCCATGAGCTTATTCTTTTTACAGAATAACACTTCTTATGGTTTTGCTTCTTGTGTTTGCTTTGAAGATTCTCTTCACTGCTTTATACCTGCAAAACACTTAAACCATATAGAACTTGCAGTTCTTGTTAGTGAATGTGTGGGAGCTTTACCCAGCAACTGATAGATTAATCAAATCATTTATCATTTATCTTCTCCCCCTTTTTGTCATAACATCAAAAAGAATATTTCAAAAGATTCAGATGAATAAAATGACAAATAAAATCACTGGAATGTAAAAACAAAGAAACTTTTCATTGATAATCAAAAGATATTACATGAGAAGATGTTTAACAAGCAGAAGCAACAAGGAAAGAAAACTACAAAGACCAAAGCCTAAGACCCTAGCTAAGACAAAGTCTGTGCCAGCATGCCATGAAGAAGTGAAACGCCTCATTGACTGCTTCTTGGGCTTCCAGGCGAGGGGTCAGGGAGACTTGGTTCTGATGCAGATCTTCCACAATCTTTATCAGAGACAACATTCTCAGCAGGTGAAGATGAGGAGATTTCTTTGGAATGGGTTGAGGGAGAGGAAAGGTTAGATGAAGAGGAAGTTGAGTCTAGAAGGAAACAAGATGAGGAAGAAGATGGAGATGATGGAGGGCTTTCACCAGGGGGTTGAAACACACGTCTAGAATAGTTTCCAGATAACATTGCTTCGAATGGATTCACCTTGAGAGGGTCATAGGTGATCTTTATCTTTTTGGGTTTGGAAGGAGATGTTTCAACAGCTTTTCTCTTGTTATTTTGATCATTTTCATGATTTCCTGGGCTTGATGAAGAGTTCATGATGGATTTGCAGATAATGAACAGCTAGGGTTTGATATGAATGCAAAAAGATAGAGTGAATAGAGAAAATATGAGAGGGAAGGAGAAGTGTTTGAAGAGTATTTAAAAGAAAATAAAATGAAACGAATGATGAATAGCATTTAATGTTACGTGACATGAGGAGAGATAATAAAGACAAATGAGGTGACTAGCACAGTTACCTATGGTCGGCGTCCCTTCAACTGCACGCACGCTTATCCATGAATAGTAACGACAGGTTTACCATCCCGAGATAAAACGTTACAGCTGTTTTGCTTTAAAAGAGGTTCTGAATCAACTTAGACAATGAAACGTTAGTAATAACCGAATCATAATTTCTAAAAGATTTCAATCAGAACTTCTGATTTTAAAAAAAAATTCACATTCATTTCAGAAGATACTCATACGTACGAACTTCTCATCTTCTCATTCTGGGCATAAATCCATACTGATGTTCTTCAGAATGAACTTAAACCTATCTTCAGCCAGGGGTTTTGTAAAGATATCAGCCCATTGATGGTCTGTATCCACAAAGTTTAAAGATATAACACCCTTCTGAACATAGTCCCTTATGAAATGATGTTTAATCTCAATATGTTTAGCTTTTGAATGAAGAATAGGATTCTTAGATAAACATATAGCAGAAGTATTATCACAGAATATAGGAATGTTACTCTCAAATATCTGATAATCTTCCAGCTGACTCTTCATCCAGAGCATCTGTGTACTGCAACCAGCAGCAGCGACATATTCTGCTTCTGTTGTTGATAGAGCAATAGTTGCTTGCTTCTTGCTATACCAGGAGATCAAATGACTTCCAAGAAATTGGCAACTTCCTGAAGTACTCTTTCTTTCAATTCTGTCTCCAGCATAGTCAGCATCGCAGAATCCTACTAAGTTGTATTCTTTAGATTTTCTGTAAACTAAGCCAACATTAGTAGTACCTTTCAGATACCTTAGAATTCTCTTAACAGCAGTTAAATGAGATTCTCTAGGATCTGATTGGAATCTAGCACACAAACAAACACTGAACAGAATGTCAGGTCTAGAAGCAGTCAGATATAGAAGAGATCCAATCATACCTCTGTATAACTTCTGATCTACCTTCTTACTTACCTCATCCTTACCTAGGATGCATGTTGGATGCATAGGAGTTTTGGCTTCTTTGCAGTCTAGAAGATTAAACTTCTTCAGAAGTTCCTTCACATACTTGGTTTGGTGAATATACGTTCCTTCTGATGTTTGATTTATTTGTATTCCAAGGAAATACTTGAGTTCTCCCATCATGCTCATTTCAAACTCAGCCTGCATAGACTTAGCAAACTCCTTTCCAAGTGTAGCATTAGATGTTCCAAAAATAATATCATCTACATATATTTGACAAATTAAAATATCCCTTTTAAAGGTTTTACAAAAGAGAGTAGTGTCCACTTTTCCTCTAGTGAAACCATTATCCAGAAGGAAAGAACTTAAGCGTTCATACCAAGCTCTGGGAGCCTGTTTCAATCCATACAATGATTTCTTTAATTTAAAAACATGATTAGGAGACAGAGAGTCTTCAAAACCAGGAGGTTGATGGACATAAACTTCTTCATCTATATAACCATTTAAGAAGGCACTCTTAACATCCATCTGATAGAGAGTGATGTTATGTTGAGTGGCAAATGAAATTAATAGACGAATAGATTCTAACCTGGCCACTGGTGCAAAGGTTTCTGTATAGTCAATCCCTTCTTGCTGACTATAACCCTGAGCCACCAGTCTAGCTTTGTTCCTTACCACTTCACCTTTCTCACTGAGCTTGTTTCTGAAGACCCATTTTGTGCCGATTATATTGAATCCATCTGGTCTAGGAACAAGATCCCAAACATCATTCCTTGTAAACTGATTCAGTTCTTCTTGCATAGCAATTATCCAGTCTGGATCTTCTAGAGCATGATCAACAGAAGTTGGCTCGATCAAAGATACAAGACCTAATTGACAATCTGCATTGTTTTTAAGGAATGCTCTTGTTCTGATTGGATCATCCTTCTTTCCAAGAATGACATCTTCTGAATGACCAGAGATGAGTCTGGATGATCTTCTGACAGATGGTTCTTCAGATATGCTTAGATTCTCCAGAGGAGCTGATACTTGATCTTCAGATTCTTTGCTTCTGAGAAGCTCTGCTTCTGATGCGTTGCTTTTTGGCTCAACAACTTCTGATATATCAATATCCCAATCTGCAAAATTATCAAACTGCTTTGGTTTTTCAGAACCAAGCTTATCATCAAACCTGATATTGATTGATTCTTCTACAATCAATGTTTCAGTATTGTATACTCTGTAGCCTTTTGAGCGTTCAGAATATCCAAGAAGGAAACATTTTTGTGCTTTGGAATCAAACTTACCAAGATGATCTTTAGTGTTCAGAATAAAGCATACACATCCAAAAGGATGGAAATATGAAATGTTGGGCTTTTTATTCTTCCACAATTCATAAGGAGTCTTATTTAGAATAGGTCTGATAGAGATTCTATTCTGAATATAGCATGCAGTGTTTATTGCTTCTGCCCAGAAATGCTTAGCCATATTGGTTTCATTGATCATGGTTCTGGCCATTTCTTGCAGAGTCCTATTCTTTCGTTCTACAACTCCATTTTGCTGTGGAGTTCTAGGACAAGAGAAATCATGGGCAATACCATTTTCTTTGAAGAATTCTTCAAAGGATCTGTTCTCAAATTCACCACCATGATCACTTCTAACCTTTATGATTTTACACTCTTTTTCAGATTGAATCTGAATGCAGAAATCAAAGAACACTGAATGAGTCTCATCCTTGTGTTTCAAGAATTTTACCCATGTCCAGCGGCTATAATCATCTACGATGACTAATCCATATTTCTTCCCTCTGACAGATGCTGTTTTGACTGGGCCAAACAGATCAATGTGCAAGAGTTCTAATGGCCTTGAGGTAGAAACAACATTCTTGGACTTGAATGCAGGTTTGGAGAACTTGCCCTTCTGACATGCTTCACAAAGAGCATCTGATTTGAATTTCAGATTAGGGAGTCCTCTGACCAGATTCAGTTTGTTAATCTGAGAAATCTTTCTCAAACTAGCATGACCTAATCTTCTGTGCCAGACCCACTGCTCTTCAGAAACAGACATAAGACAAGTCACCTTCTGACTCATAAGATCTTGCAGATCTGTCTTATAAATGTTGTTCTTCCTCTTGCCTGTAAATAGGATTGAGCCATCCTTCTGATTTACAGCCTTGCAAGACTCTTGATTAAAGATTATATCTTAACCATTGTCACTCAATCGACTGATAGATAAGAGGTTATGTGTTAATCCTTCTACAAGAAGTACATTAGAAATGGAAGGAGAGTTACCAGACTTTATAGTTCCAGAGCCAATTATCTTGCCCTTCTGATCTCCTCCAAACTTGACTTCTCCTCCAGACTTAAGCACCAGGTCTTGGAACATAGACCTTCTTCCTGTCATGTGTCGTGAGCATCCAGAGTCCAGGTACCATGACATGTTGTGCTTTGTCCTTTTTGCAGTCAAGGATATCTGCAATAGGAATAATCTTATCCTTAGGTACCCACATTTTCTTGGGTCCTTTCTTGTTAGATTTTCTCAAGTTCTGATTGAACTTGGGTTTAACATTGTAAGCAATAGGAGGAACAGCATGATAATTTTTAATGTGAGTTTCATGATATTTCCTAGGTTGTGTCACATGCTTTTTGGTGTGTGTTATGTGAAAACTTTGAGCATGTGAAGTGTGCCTAATATCATGGGAGTGGCCATACTTGAACTGATCATACAATGGCTTGTATGTGAATTTCATTTCATCAACAGGTTCAAGTTTGTATGGGGTTTCACCCTCAAAACCAATGCCGACTCTTTTGTTTCCAGACACAGCATATATCATAGAAGCTAGTTGACTTCTGCCAATACTTCTAGATAAGAACTTCCTGAAACTTAAATCATATTCTTTCAGAATATGGTTTAGACTAGGAGTGGATTTCTCTGAATCAGAAGGAGATCCAACATTATTGGATAATTTTAAAAGTTTTTCTTTTAATTCAGAATTCTCCAACTCAAGCTTCTTTGTTTCAAATTCAAATAGCTTTTTCAGCTTTTTGTATTTGCGACTAATCTGAGACTTGAGTTCCAGAAGTTCAGTTAGACCGGAAACTAACTCATCTCTAGTAAGTTCAGAAAATACCTCTTCAGAATCTGATTCTGATGTAGATTCTGATCCGTCATCTTCTGTCGCCATCAGCGCACAGTTAGCCTGCTCATCTTCAGAGTCTGAATCATCTTCTGACTCATCCCAGGTTGCCATAAGACCTTTCTTCTTATGAAACTTCTTCTTGGGATTTTCCTTCTGAAGTTTTGGACATTCATTCTTGAAGTGTCCAGGCTCATTGCATTCATAGCACATGACCTTCTTCTTGTCAAATCTTCTGTCATCAGAAGATTCTCCACGTTCAAATTTCTTTGAACTTCTGAAGCCTCTGAACTTCCTTTGCTTGGTCTTCCAGAGTTGATTTAGCCTTCTGGAGATCAAAGACAGTTCATCTTCTTCTTCAGATTCTGATTCTTCAGGATCTTCTTCTCTAGCCTGAAAAGCGTTAGTGCATTTCTTGATATTGGATTTTAATGCAATAGACTTACCTTTCTTTTGAGGCTCATTTGCGTCCAGCTCTATTTCATGGCTTCTCAAGGCACTGATAAGCTCTTCCAGAGAAACTTCATTCAGATTCTTTGCAATCTTGAATGCAGTCACCATAGGACCCCATCTTCTGGGTAAGCTTCTGATGATCTTCTTTACGTGATCAGCCTTGGTGTATCCCTTGTCAAGAACTCTCAATCCAGCAGTAAGAGTTTGAAATCTTGAAAACATCTTTTCAATGTCTTCATCATCCTCCATCTTGAAGGCTTCATACTTCTGGATTAAAGCTAGAGCTTTAGTCTCCTTGACTTGAGCATTTCCTTCATGAGTCATTTTCAAGGACTCATATATGTCATAGGCCGTTTCCCTGTTAGATATCTTCTCATACTCAGCATGAGAGATAGCATTCAGCAAAACAGTTCTGCATTTATGATGATTCCTGAAAAGCTTCTTCTGATCATCATTCATTTCTTGCCTTGTCAGCTTTACGCCTCTGGCATTTACTGGATGTTTGTAACCATCCATCAGAAGATCCCATAGATCACCATCTAGACCAAGAAAGTAACTTTCCAGTTTATCTTTCCAGTATTCAAAGTTTTCACCATCAAATACCGGTGGTCTAGTATAACCATTGTTACCGTTGTATTGCTCAGCAGAGCCAGATGTAGATGCAGGTGTAGACTTTTCACTTTCATCAACCATGTTTTACTGAAGCGTTTTTCTCTTCCTGAATCTTTTCTAAACACGGTTAAGTGCTTGCACCTTAGAACCGGCGCTCTGATGCCAATTGAAGGATAGAAAAACACTTAGAAAGGGGGGGTTTGAATAAGTGTAGCTTTAAAAACTTGACAGATAAAAATAAATTGCACAGATATTTTTATCCTGGTTCGTTGTTAACTAAACTACTCCAGTCCACCCCCGCAGAGATGATTTACCTCAACTGAGGATTTAATCCACTAATCGCACGGATTACAATGGTTCTCCACTTAGTCAGCAACTAAGTCTTCCAGAGTCTTCTGATCACACACTGATCACTCCAGGAACAACTGCTTAGATACCCTCTAAGACTTTTCTAGAGTATACTGATCCACACGATCACTCTAGTAACAACCTGCTTAGATAACCTCTAAGACTTCCTAGAGTATTCTGATCCACACGATCACTCTAGTTCCTTACAACTTAATGTAATCAATTCTAAGAGTATTACAAATGCTTCTTAAAAGCGATAATCACAAACTGTGATATTTCTCTTAACGTTTAAGCTTAATCTCACTAATATATTACAACAGCAATGTAGTGAGCTTTGATGAAGATGAAGATTCTGAGCTTTGAATTTGAACAGCGTTTCAGCAAGTTTAATATGAGTTGTTTTGGTGCAGAATCGTTAACCTTGCTTCTCATCAGAACTTCATATTTATAGGCGTTGGAGAAGATGACCGTTGAGTGCATTTAATGCTTTGCGTGTTCCGTACAGCATCGCATTTAATGTTATACGCTTTTGTCAACTACCTCGAGCCTTGTTCACGCTGTGTCTACTGACGTAGCCTTTAGTAGCTTTTAACGATCCTTTTGTCAGTCAGCGTAGCTTGCCACTTGTACTTCCTTCTGATCTGATGTTTGTGAATACAACGTTTGAATATCATCAGAGTCAAACAGCTTGGTGCAAAGCATCTTCTGATCTTCTGACCTTGAAGTGCTTCTGAGCGTGATACCATCAGAACTTCAGTGCTTCTGTTCTCTTGTTCTTCTGATGCTTCCATAGACCCATGTTCTGATTCTGCTTCGACCATCTTCTGATGTCTTGCCAGACCATGTTCTGATGTTGCATGCTGAACCCTTTGAGACAAAGCTTCTGAGCGCTGAATTATGCGTACTCTTTATATATTTCCTGAAAGGGAAATTGCATTGGATTAGAGTACCATATTATCTTAAGCAAAATTCATATTATTGTTATCATCAAAACTAAGATAATTGATCAGAACAAATCTTGTTCTAACAACCCCTGCTTTGTAAATGAACTTCCGAAGTATTTTTTTTAAATATTTTCTCAGACTTCGTAAGTTCATCTCCGAAAACACCAAATGGGGGGTGTTTTCGAAGATGCACTTCCGAAAACACCTTTTTTCAGATTTTGGGGGGTTTCGGAAATGAACTTCCGAATTATGCAGAAACTGTGTTTTTTTTATGTTTTTGAAAACAGCCTCGTATTTTTAATTAAAGGAAGACGGCAAATAAAATAAGTGATATATAAACAGAAAATACTAACATACTAATATGATAAGAATAGTAATATATACAAACCGATCCAAATCCAAATAATTCTAGTGTACGAAAGATACAATCCGAAAACAAAAAAAAAATAAACCCGACCACTACTGGGTATGCCTAACCCTCTCTCCCTGGGACCTCCTCTGACGCCTGTATGCCACCGCACAGCCCGCATCAATGACGATCATCTCCATCATGGCGACTGCCTCTGGACCGCCCAGATGAACGACACCTCGATCCAACGCGTCCCGCCCAAGCATCTCTATCCGCTGGCAGATCGGCAGGAGATCAATGGCATGGTCATCCTCGGCCTGCTGGTTCTCCAGGATCTCCTCGTGTGCTGGCCTAGGAGCGCCGGGAGCGTCGGGTGTCAGCAGAGGATGTGACACCCGGTAGAACCATGTGACGTACCCCTCCACACTGTGCCAGTCCTGGGTGACCCGAATGCGACGATACTCCTCCGGTACCACATGATGCTCCCAATCATCAAATATGGCAGTGAGCTGCACTCTGGTCACTGTGTCGGGAGCAGCCTCAAAAGGTGACCTAGGTATCATCTGCACAAATCCGAACTACCGCATGCACAGCTCAGGGAGATACCGGACCATGATGCTGGTCCCGCATGCCAACCAGCCAGAATATAAAGATATGCCGTCAAAGGGGACAACCTGAGTGTAGTCGCTGAATGGCCTCCAGGTGACGTCATCGTGCATCGTGCGGTCCAGGTACCCACGGTATGGTCCCACCGCATTGTTCCCCCTCTGGAGAACGTATCTGGCGGCCCTGGGCATGGCGTCAACGTACTCAGGATCAATGTGAAAGCCGTGGATCCGGGAGAAGTAAGAGATGATCCAGCTCTGAAACACAAACACGATAATGTAACGTACCGTAAGTAAATACGAAACATAAATAAATACGAAACATAAGTAAATACGAAACACAAATACGAAACATAAATAAATACGAAACAATTAAAATGAAACGTACCGTGGGTAGTGTGCAGGATCCGGTCAACTGCCTCGTCCTCCAGTTGGAGGCCTCATTCAGCTTCTGGTATAGGTATGCCAGAGTAGCTGCCCCCCAGTTCCACTGGTGAACGGTGGTCAAGTCCATGAAGTAGCGGAGGTAGGTCACATCGACGTACCTCGCACTCTTGTCCACAAAGATCGCAACGCCTACCACATGCATGTACCAGCACCGGAGAGCGCAGCCACGGTGATAATGTGTAAATAGGTCGTCACCCGCATCCTCGGCATCGGCCGCTGCGTCCAGGTGGTGCTCGAAATAGCGGCTCAGTATGGTGAACCGGATATGAGGCCCAGATGTCGTGATGCACTCATAGTCAGCAGCTTCGGGCTCCATACCCAAATAGAGCGCCATCCACTCACTGGCTTCGACCCTCTGGATCCGGGAGTGGGTCAACAGCGTCCCCCTGATCGGCAGGTGGAGAAGACACTGCACATCATGCAAGGTGATCGTCATCTCCCCAACCGGCAAGTGGAAAGAAGACGTCTCCTTGTGCCACCGCTCCACAAAGGCCCCCTGCATGCCGTGGCTGATGGTGGAATACCCCGTCATGCAGAGCCCACTAAGCCCTGAACCTCTCACAGCGTCATTAAACCACTCGGCAGTCGGTTTAAACAGACTGAAAACCTTCCGGGCGTGGTTCACCATTTTCAACGGCTCTCTCTCCCTTTACAAAAAAACAAATAAAAAAGTATGTTAAATAGACCGGTTAATAAAATATTGAATAAACTTCTAAATTATAAACGGTTAAATAATGTAGTCGGGCAAATTATAAAAAATACCTCTCCCTCCCAGATACGCCGAGCGACGTGATCGTGGTAGGTAAGCAGCATTGAAGTGTCACTGGGCCCTCCCGGGAAGCCCTCGTCCTGCTCATCCTCCTCCCCGAGTGGAGGGTCAACATCTGATACCTCCTCCGCCTCGTGGTATGGCACTGCCACCTCCTCCTCCTCCTCCTCTCGCTGGCGGGAAGAAGATACCCGAGCCAGACGACTCCTCGATCCAGATGTAGAGGTACCCTCGTCCATCTCCACGGGAACTCGCACACGTCGTCCCCGGCCCTGCCCCCGTCCCTGTGTCGACGCCAGCTGCGCCGCCGCCCGCTCGCGTCTAGCCGACGCAGTCTGGGTCTCTCTACCCTGTCTGATGCGTGCTAAGTTGTCTGACATGTTCTTGAAAACAATTGAAATCGATTAATATGCGAGACAACATAAAGAACTAAAAAAAATTGCACTTCTGATACAATTCGGAAGTTCATTTCCGAAACTGGGAATGGAGGTGTTTTCGGAAATGAACTTCCGAAACACCCCTGCGCAGAAGTTTTCTGCAACTTCCATGGCAGACCCCCAAAACAAAGTTCAAAACTATGTTTACACATTCTAAACAACCTAAATATCAGTACCAACCTAACCTAATACATTTTTTTCTAAATGTAAACACCCTAATATGAATTTTAATCATAGATCTAAAACTCAAAATGCTTACCGATTGATGAGATTGGAGGGCTTTTGAATGTAGTGTAGGAAGCTTATCCTTTGATGTAGCCTTTGAAGTGTTTGCACAAAATTTCTCTGTGGTTGTGTTTGATGTTGAATTAGGGTAAAGTGAATGGGGGAGGGGGGCTGTTTTGCTTAATCTGCAAAACGTGCAGTATTTCGGAAATGAACTTCCGAAATGCTGTTTTCGGAAATGAACTTCCGAAATAAGACAATTTTTTCAAAAAAAAAAGGCGCTTTCGGAGATGCATCTCCGGAAACACCTTTTTCTTGCATTTCGGAAATGCATTTCCGAAGTCAGGGGTAGTTTGGGTTTTTCACCAGAGGTGACCTAGAAGGTTGGGAGGTCTATAAAGAAATTTTCTAATAATTTTGGTCAAAATTATATTTGATCACAGGTTATCTCTGAAAAATTATATGATGGATCCAAAGTAGATATTTGGAGTTGTGGTGTAATTTTATATGCTCTTCTTTGTGGTTCTCTCCCTTTTGATGATGAAAATGATGAAAATATTCCGAAACTTTACAAAAATATAAAGGTAAAAGTTAATTATTATTAATCAACAAAAAAATTTAATTAGACTTATGTGTACACCTCTAAATTGATTTTTATAGGGTGGAATATATACTATTCCTAGTTATTCATCACATGGTGCTGGTGATTTGATATCAAAGCTTCTTGAGGTGGATCCTATGAAGAGGATAACCATACTTGAAATACACCATCATCATTGGTTAAAATTTCCTTGCCATATTCTTTGGAAGCGTCACCACCAGATATAGTCCAACAAGCTAAAAAGGTATGTTTTAAATTTTCAATAGTTTAAAACCTAAAATTGAACAATGTCATTTAATTTAGTCAATTTTCAAATTTAATTCCATACTAAGGAATATAAAACCATAAAAATGAAAGAGAAAAATCACAAACCCTAAGAGAATGGAAATAATGAGATAAAAAATAAGAGAAATATGGAGTTGAAAGAGAAATATAAAATTACATGTTCAATGTAAAAGATAAGTGAATGTTAGGTGGAATGAAGTGTTGGAAAAATAACAAACATCCAGAAAAAAGAGGAACAAAATAACAATACAAGAAATTCATGTGAAAATAAAAAACCACGACCGTTGTCAATAGACAACCAAAGAATAAAACTATGTGAAAATTATTAAACACATAATATACCCTCAAATACCCATGTCCCCAGTACACTCACGCCCTCCAAAACAAATATTTACCTACATTTCACAACACTATAATATAAGAGCATAAGAGAACAAGGAAAGTCAAATACAAGCTTAAAGTACTTTTGACTGGTGCATCTTGTAACGAAGAACTTGAATCCTTTATATAGCCTTGGACTCTATATTCCTTCACAAAACTAAGCGATGTGGAACTTCTTCAAATATGTATATTTTCAACTAACTCAAAAATCTCCTCCTTGATTGAAAATAATACATAAGCTTTTATTGTCTTCACCAACAATCATACTCCAACATGAAGATACCATACCTCATCCTAGTGAGAAAACAGAAGGTCGGTGTTGAATATGGCTCATATTGTTGAGATAATTATGGGTTTCTAAGAGTATAAATCATATTGTTGAGATAATTATGAATTGTTGAGATAACTATAGGTTCTTGATAGTACAACTTATATTGTTGAGATAATTATGGAAGAGATAATGATTTGTTGAGGGAAACTAGGGATTAGGATTAGTAGATAATCCAAAACCTTGTATTATATATATATATATATATATATATATATATATATATATATATATATATATATATATGTGGTTTGTAACACTATAATCCATATACAATTCACAAGACAAAAATAAAGGAAACTATAACCACTCTATAGTCGCAGACGTAGGCAATTTGGCTGCATGAACAAAGTTTTTGTATGTTTTTTCTACTTTGATCTGTATTCACATTACTGTTCTAACAATTGGTATCAGAGTCTGGTTGGCTCGGTGAGAGAGTGGAAGTGTATTCTAGTGTGGATCAAGGCTAGTCTTGTGGGTGATTCACACTGGTGGGGGAGATTGTTGAGTTTCAAGAGTGAAAGTTGTGCTAAAGTCCCACATCGACTAGGAATGTAAGAAATGTTGAGTTTATAAGAGAGGTGACCCATACTCCTATTGTCTTAAGGTTTTGGGTGAATATATAGCTTATAGGTCTCTTAGGCCCTAAATGCTAGTTTTCTTATTGTGATTGTTATACAGAATCTAAAGTGTGAGAGGGATTCATGACTGATTTTGTTTCTTAATTTTTTTTAAATGTGTTAATAAATATTAATTATGGGAGAAAAATCAGCAAACATGTGTCAAATTGGATGAACCATCTAATTGTATTAGATCACAGACAAAAAAAAAAAAACTCAAATTTGTAAATTGATGTTACAGTCCTGTTTCAAAATCAATTGAATTCACAAATTAATTTCTTATCATTGAACTAATATATCATAGACTTTAATAATCTCTACTAACAAATATATATTTCATTAAACATATTATGAAATTTCTTTTATGATATCATTCATCTCTTTGATATTAACTACTTCCACAATTTTTTCTTTTATAAAAAAAAAATTATCCTATTATATTATCATCAATATTGAATTATTGATATATGTCTCAATCACCAAAAATTATACATGACATATTATAATTAAGAAAATACATTTTCAATTAATTAGAATTATAGAAGTTAGCATTTGAAAATAATTTCCCCATAGTATGCTGCTTCTTTTTTATATTCTCACAAGTAGAATCAATAGCTAGCATAACAGAATATGCTTCCTCTTTCTTAGCAATGATCGACTAATTAGAAAGTTTTTTTTTTATTTATTGATTTTTATAATTAGAAAAAGAAATATCTTAAATATATATAAGCTTGACTTGATCAACAAATTAGTGATTGTGTCCAAAATGAAGATGTCATTGTTCAATGCTCTTATGCCACATGGAAGCTAATTTTGGAAACATACATTTCACTAAAAGTTTAGAATAAAATCATATACTTTGTTATGATAGAGTTTATCTTGATGTATGTATGAGGAAGCTTCCTTAATATATATTGTATAATAGTTTTTGTTATACATTATAAAATTTCAATGATGATGAGATAACTTTTTGTGAAAATTACTATATTTCTTTCAATGCAAGTTAAGTTTCTATTTTTTTAATAGCCCAATATTAATAAGTTAGTGGTTATATTAGTTTAAAGAGTTCAAATTTTTTATTAATTTTTTTAAAATATCTCTTATATAATTTCAAAATAAATGAAAAAAAAACTATCTATTTGACTTAATAATATTTCTTAATTTCAAAATAAATGAAAAAAAATCTTTTATTAGAAATTAAACATACCCAACAGTATAAATTTAAAAATCGAATTCTAAACTTACCGATAAACTTTTCGGATGTCCCGTCAGTCATCTGTCGAGTTATCTATTTCACTCAATAATACTTGTCATCTGTCGAGTTATCTATTTCACTCAATAATACTTGCTGATATCAAAATGAATGAAATAAAATACTTTCATTAGAAATTAGATATTACAAAACAAAGTGTTACAAATTAGATATAATTGCTTATGATTTAAGCATACACTAATTAAGCACAAATCAAATTAACATTACTAATTAAAAGAACCATTTTCAAGTAAGTTAACAAAACAAATAGGAGGAAGATCAAGTGAATTCCAAAGAAAAACATCACTATCATTCCTACTCAATGAACAAGATTGCTCAATCTCCATTGAAACTTGCTCATTTTTCTCATCCACCTTAATCTTGTTCTTGTTCTTGCTACATGATTCCTTAAGATTGTTCAATTGTTCAGAAATATTATTGTTTCCTGATTCAAGTTTCAACTTCAAACATTCCGGTATTCCATTGAATGCATAAAGAGAAGCTGAAAATTTTCTCTCATACTTCATTCTCTTCATCACTGCTCTTATCATTGATGGCTCATCACAAAAATCTTCTGTCTCCATTTTCTCTTCCATTTCTTCAGCAATCTCAAAAGGTGAGTAGTAACTAGTAGGAGCAATATCATCGAGAAAACGAAAATCGGGAACATCGATGATACCTAACTCATTATTGACTTCTTCTTCACTATCTTCTGAATTGCTATCACCACTTGAAGTTTGTGTCACATTGTTTGATTTTGATTTGTATTCGATATTGGCCTCGTTTCCTTTGCAGATATTGTTTTCGGTTAAACATGATTCGAAACTACTTGAAATGTAGTCGAATTGAGCAGTGTTGTTGACGAATTCGTGGTTGCTTGCGCTATAATCTTCGTGATCGTTGAGAAAATCGGTGAATTGATCAATTGAGAAATCTTTTGACACTTCTCCATAGGTTTCCTCCTCCACTTTTTGCATATCCGTCTCGTGATAGTCCTGTCGTTCATTGACTCGTTGGTGCTCCCGACTCTCCTCAGAATTGATCAAGGAAGTAGTGTATTTCGGCGAAGAAAACGATGAACAAGAGTTATTCATATTCTTACTCATATTCATACTCATATTCATGTTCCTTTCTTTAAGTCTTTGGAGTAAAAGATTAGTGATCTTGGAAGAAAGAGCAGGACTAGTTGAAGATTGAGAGCAAGGCCAGAAATTCGTGCGAGTATTCGCGCCGCGAAGCAAACAAGCAGCCTCATCATAAGCCCTTGCAGCTTCTTCAGCAGTATCAAAAGTTCCTAACCAAACTCTTATCTTTTGAATGGTATCTTTGATCTCAGCAACCCATCTTCCCGACGGCCTTTGTCGAACACCGACAAATCGTTTTCGGACTCGTCTAGCTCCTCCTAGGGAGGCAGCTTCTTTCATCATTTCATCCCAAACCATGCTCCCTTCTTCAACTACTTCAGAAACCTTTCTCTTCCTTGCCATTATGTGAACCTTTTTAAGCTCTTAGAGTGTTGTTGAAGTTTTGGTTTTATGGTTTAGTTTTGAGTTGGTTTAGGGTATTTATATGTGAGGAAAGAGTGAGTGAAGGTTTGAACTAGTTGAGGTTTGAGGTTGAATAAGTCATATTGATTTGTTTGTTTATAATTTAGGGTTCTATATATCTAAACATTTGGCAGTTACTTAGACTTTGTAATTGGTGCAAGATTGTTTGACTTGGTACATAGATTTTATGTGTGAAGGGAACAATTTCATTCATATTCTTTTTAGGACTAAACATGATTATCTCTTTTAGTTACTATTAATCTAAAATTTTTTGGCATCAAAGGAAGTGTTAAGATAGAATAGTTTATATGTGTTATGAGTAAAGACAGCAAGAAAAACAAGAATGGTGTAAACCTATGGACTATTAGCAGGAACTAGACTGCTTATATTATTTTTACACTTGAGGTTTGGATTTTACCTATGATTGCATGAATTAAACTTGTTGGCAGTTAATGGATTTACTCTTGGGAAAGTAAATAATGTAAAAAACAAAAAAAATTGTACATGGAAGGTGTTTACTAAGATTCATATATATGTATTGAAATATATTTAAGTGTAACGAGTAGGAGTGACAAAATATGATTGATTGTCGGGTATGTCCGCACTTTTTTTTGAAAGGGGTAAAGGTTTTAAACCCGCATTCTCTATTATTTTCGACTCACTCTATTATCTTTTTACTAGTTTTTGTGAGAAGGACATTAATATGAATTTCACACTTTTTAGACTTTGGGATGCAGGGTCTGTCATGTCCATTCCGTCTTCATTTTTTTTGAGGTGAATCAAAGTTTTACTTCGCACCATATAATATGTTCGTTCTGCTTTACTTTTTTGTGGATTTTTAAAGGACGGACTTAAACGGAATGAGCATGCCCGTTTGTCACCTCTAATAACGAGTGATGATGAAAATGAAATATTCATAATAGAACATAAGATAAGTAATCCTAGACACAACAGAATGAAAAATCATACAAATAAGAACCATATCCACGCCAACAAGTAGATCAAAAGTTAGAACTATCCAAATCAAGACCAACAACCATAATATCAAACTTAATTGATAGTAAAAAAAAAAACACTTTATCGTAAGGTCGAAAACATTCAAACTGCTATTATTTCAAACAAAAAAAAATTCTCAAATTAAACTAAGAAAACACATGAGTTGTCCACCTTCCTTTCAAAATCCTAAATTGAATTTGAATTAACTTTAGCCTAATATTGATCAATCTTCTACCCTAGGAGAGAAGTCACTTTTCACACCAAAGTTTGGATTAACTTTAGCCTAATATGGACTAATCTTTTACCCTAGTAGAGAAGTCACTTTTCACCCCTAAATCTAGTTCCACAATAAACCATAAACACAAAAATGTAACTAATGTTTTGTTCTTGTCATTAATGATGAAGATTAACAAATACGATTCCTCCAATGCCATATGTCCCACCATACACATCATTCCAAATTTCAACCTACTTACAAAACTTTAAATATTATCATTTTCTTCTAAAACTTTTTGCTATTTCGTCATTCATGAATAAGTCATACTTTATACAATAGTTTAATGTGCTAACCTTTATGGGATTTTCGTCATGAATTGACCATAGATTGTGACATTTCTGGACCAACATAACAATTAATAATTTTTAATATATATATCTAGGTTGTCAATAGCGCGCTATAGCGGTGTAGCGTAGCGGTAGAGGTCCTCGCCGCGACGCTATTGGGCTGTTAACCGCTATCTAAAATAGCGGAAATAGCGGCCACAATTTCATGTGCCGTAGCGGTGGAATAGCGGCGCAATAGCAGTTCTGTAGCGCTTTTCAGACCGCTATTGTGAAGATAGGGTCAGAACTGTAACTTTGAATTTTTTTTTTAAGGGAAAATTTGTATTTTTCCATTTTATTTAACTTCTATAAAAGCTAAAAGTGAGCATTAGGTCATAAATATTCTCTCTTCACTGAAAAACAGCCGCCATTCCATTCTGCCCTAGTTTCAATTCACATTCCATTTTTTTCTTCCTAGAACTTCTCCTTATCCTTCTCACGCTTCCAAGATGATATTAATATGGTGGAACTTAGAAGTGAAGATGAGGCGGATGTGATTTAGTCATTTTGTTTACGTTTAGAATTTGATTTGGACATTTTGAGTACATTCCTAATTTGAGTTATTATGGTTAGTTTATGTATGTTGCAACTTTTGGTTTATGTATGTTGCAACTTTTGTTTTCAAGTCATTATGAATGTTGTTGGAACCTATTTTAGTATTTATGTTTTCATATTAAGTATTTACCTTGATTTTTAAAAGCTCACAATAGCGCTCATCCTGCTATTCGCTATGCCGCTATTGCATTTGGGAGGTCCGGCGCTACCGCCGCTATCTGAGATTAACAACCTATATATATATATATATATATATATATATATATATATATATATATATATATATATATATATATATATATATATATATATATATATATATATATATATATTGCATTTATTTAATTGTATTTTTCTTTAGTTAGAGCCTATTAAACATAAAAGATAGCAAACATTATTTTTCCATTTGGATTCATTTTATTTGGTTTGACTTAAAGGAATCAATTTCAAATAATATCCTTAATAAAAACAAAGGAAACCCTCTGAAGAAGCATGATTGATGTATTTTAATATTAAAAATAAAAATAATAGGTGAATAAATAAAAATGAATGATGGTGACTTGTAAAAAAGAATCGTACTGCACTGTTACTTGAAATAAGACGCAAAATGAAATTAAAAAAATGTTGGAATGAGGTTAAGATGAGACAAATTTGGCCTTTTTGGTGTTTACTAGTATTTATTTTATTGTGACATTGATATCAACTAATAATGCTTTTGCCTCCTTTTTATTTTTCAATTCTTAGTACATCATCATCTAAAGCAGCCTATATACTTTAATTCAAATAAGGGAAAATTTTAAATGAACGCGTTTTAAAAAAAATTAGTTTTATTTTCTGAAAAAGAAAAAAAAAAAAAGAGAGAATAAGTATAAGGGGAGGAATTTGTCACAAAACTTATTTATTAAGGGCTAACTCAATGTCTCAAAAATGTTTAGTTTAATTTTTAGAATTTCAAGATTGTGATTTAAGTAAATATTACGTTAAAAGTAAGTTAGATGGGATTGAAATAATTTTGTTGGACCTAAAAGGATGGTCCATGATGACACCTTAGAGGGGAAGTAAATTAAGTGGTGGAAGTTTGGGTAAACACTCAAAATAGATTTGTCTCTCAAAGTGTGCTTTTGTCACCCAAAATGGACATAGTCGCCTAAACTAGTGTTCAAAGCCTACTTTGTTTAGTACAAGGCCCACAAGGTGTTTAGGTAGTAAAATCATGGAGCATTTGTCAAAGGGAAAAAATGTCTCTCCCACAATTTAGGAGTGAATCGGTCTCAATTTGCTCCCACGTTCTTGATAAGGAAGTGAGAGAAATGACTTCTCTTAGACGCAAGAATTTCTTTATAAATACCTCAATTTCAGAATTAAGGAGGATCATCCACAAATTCTAGAGAAAATACACAGAGTTTCTCACTATCTCTACGTGAGTACTCTCTCTCTCTCTCTCTCTCTCTCTCTCTATTATTGTACTTTAGCAAGTACGATCAGCGGCCACCACAGAACTTTGGTAAAACTAACATAGACCACACCTACATTCACATCAAAGATCGCCTTAACCATGTTCCTCAAAATAGTACAAACACGAGGCGCCACTAAAACAGGTAGTAGTTTCGACAATGATCACCAAGACGTAGTAGAAATGCAAGATGTCATTGATGAAATGCACCACCACAATCAAGATTAGAAGACAACATCGTCAACGATAGCAGGAGGCGAACCTCCCCGAGGAAATAAAATTTTTGGACCTGTTCTTTTTGACAAAATTGGGGGGAGAGGGCATATCGGAGAATTTCAAACCCCCATCACTGATGAAGTTTGATGGGAAGAGAGACCCTCACGATCATGTTGAAGTTCCTTTTCAATTGGTTGTATTATGCAAAACAACATGAAGTTTGTTCAAGCTAGTTCTGGTGCAGAAGGGACATATGTGGAACCCGATGTTCCAACATGTGTGCTGCAACATATGGTTTCTTTACAACAAACAGATGTTATTACAATTGTGTTTTTGAGTTATTCCATCCAAGTTTCACCCTACAAAGAAGATCTACAGATTCATGCTGAAGAGTTAAATTAGATGTATTAGTACAACATGTTGAACACAATACTCCAACATGTGTGCAGTGCAACATCTGGCCTTGACAGCAGGCCATATGGATGTTGTTTGATGTGCAATTTCTTAGTAGGATTTAATCAAATTTGTTGCAGTTAATTTAGCAATGTTTGTCTGATTTGTTTGACAGTTAGAGATATTCAAACGAGATTTAAAAGGAGATTTAAATTTGATTTGAAATATAAAAAGTCATATTTTTGGAAGAAAATAATAACAAGATCATTGCTATATCAATTCAAATACCCAACGGAGAAAAGCCCAGAAGACATTGCTGTATAAAGAGGTATTGATTTTATGCGTAAAGACTAGGTTCTTTGTGTTATGGATTTTGAGTATTTGTAACTTGTATTACACACTAATGCCATCATAAAGGTTAGGGTAGAATCTTTGTGTACACCACTTTATGTTTTAGTAACTTGGCATAGCTGTTAGTTTTTTTTAGTTGAGTTGTAACATTCAACATTCAATAGGGTTATTATTGAAGTTGATCATTTGGGGTTAGTGATTGAGAGAAAATGAGAGGGATTCTCCTATTTAGGGGAAGTCCTAAATAGAAGTTTATAGGTTCTTTGTGTTAGGGTTTTTAGTCTTTGTAACTTGTATTCCACGTTAATGCCGTCATAAGGGTTAGGATAGAATCTTTGTGTACAACATTCTAAGTTTTAGTAACTTGGCATAGTTGTTAGTTTTTATTTGTTAAGTTATAACATTCAACATTCAATGGGGTTGTTATTTAAGTTGAGCACTTAGGGTTAGTGAGTGAGAGAAAGTGAGAGGGGCTGTCATATTTAGAGGGAGTCCTAAATAGAAGTTTGTTGGGTAGTGTTAGGAAAAGGCATTGAACAACATAGGTTGTTGTTCATAGAAGACTAAGTGTACTAAACTACTGATAATGAATTTCCTATCTAGGGTAGAGTGCCCTCAAAACATAGGTGTGGTTTCACCAAACTAGGTTACCGATATATGATTTTATTTATTGCTTTTACATTGACTCTGTATTGCTATCCATCTGTGTGTTAAATTTGGTTTATCTTGTTGGACCAGTTATTCCAACATCGTGTCTAGCATCTGTCCCCTCAAAATACATCTTAATAACATGGTAGAAAGAATGAATATATTTATAATTGAAGCTAAACAAGATCCATTGTCATATTTTTCTTCGAGGACTTCATCTCATCCATCATAACACTAATTCATATGACTCTCTCCTAGTTATTTATAACCTCTTGAAAGGTTAACAGGTCTCTAAAACTAGTAATAATTGTATAGGATGCTAAGTATCTGTACCCTTTATCTTTATAGTGACTTAATTTGACGGTGATCCCTATCAAGTACAAGAGACTAGTTTTATACTCCACATGAATTTTATATTTATTATCAATTTAGTATAATATCCTCATTTGACTCGAGGTTCGCGTACTACTCTCATATTGTTCACTAGAGGCGACTCATTATCAATCTAAATTACCTCATTGGTGGAAGTTTCCTCTTCAGATGTTGACACATCTATTGCAACTGAGTTGTTCAATATGAACTACTCTTCAAAGATAACATCTTTGTTTATTACCATATTATTTGAAACTCTATCCAATAAATAAAGCACCTTAACACTTTTGTGTAACTAACAAAGATACATCTCTTTGATTTCGGGTCCTATTTGGGTCAACCTTCACTAGATATATGCACATAAGTTGGACATTAAAAATGCTTAATTTTTCAAGATCAATGGAGTTACTTGTTCATACTTCCAATATAACTTTCCCGCTCAATGAAGCTTGTGGTGACCTGTTGATGAGAAGGCATATTGTGTTAGTTGCCTCTTCCGAGAAACCCTTTAAAAGTCCAATATTTAACTAAAGATATCTTGTCCTTTCAATGTTTATTCTTTCTGACACACCATTATGTTATTTTGCCTTTCGAGATGAAAAATTCCCCTAAATAATGTACTTTGCACAAAATTTCTAAAAGTTTGAATCAATGTACTTTGTCTCATTATCTGATTGTAAAAACTTGATTTTTTTTATTACCTTTTTTTGATCATCTATCTCTACCTTCCATAAGTTGAGCTTGGTAAAGGATACAAATTTGTGTCTTAATAAATATACCAAAACCATGTGAAAATATCATTGGTGAAATTCACAAATCTTTTGGAACTACCCATATAGGACTCCCTAGTAGGCCTTCACTCATCATAATGCGTATAATATTGGATTCCCTCTATTTTATGTTTCTCAAACTTAAACTAAACACACCGTTGTTCCAAAAGTACAAAGTAATTTCACAAGACCTTCTGGTAACTGCAGACACCCTTCAATAGATTTAAGTTATAAAGTTTTATCACCCCACACCCTTTGAGACGATACATGCCCATGTGTCATAGTTTTGTTGTATTATTATTAGACCCGGTTGATGCAACATAACCTAGAATAATACCCCATAACAATTTGTAGATTTTACTTATAACCATATTTGATCTAATCATAGCTATGACATCATGGTTGACCTTCATAATATCTTTATCTTCATCAGACTTGTACGAGAAACCATTTTCCTATAAAATACTTAGGGAAATAAAAAAAATTCTCAACTCTTGAATTATATTTGGAGTTATTAAAGATTAGGACGCCACCATTTTCTATATTAATTTTATTTTGACTCGTTCGTGATACAGCACATGTTTTATCACCATCCAAATGAACAAATCCAAAACTATGTGACCTAAATGTGGTGAAATACTCCTAGTAGGAAGCCATATGTTAAGAACATCTATAGTTAAGAATTCTCGCATGAGTGCTTTTTCTAGATGAGACACAAAGTATATCTCCTTCATTAATGGAGTCATCAGTTTGGGCCATGTTTGCAGAAAATTGATGAATCCTTTAGAGTACCTATGGACAATAACAAAATTTTCTCAGTGCTTGAATATTGGTCTAACAATATTCGACGTTCTTACGCCACCATTATCCATATCAATTTTATTTTGACTCATTCCTGTGATAGAATATGCTTTATCCTTCACTATAAAAGTCATCAGTTTGGACCATGTTTGCAGAACTTGATGAGTTATACTTTTTTTTGGACAATCCTTATTCCAATATCCGATATCTTTACAATTAAATCACTTTGTTATTTTTTTAATCTTAGATTTAAACCTTATCTTTCTAGAATCAACTTTACCATTGTTCATCCTACGACTTTGGTTCTCTTTCACATACAAACTTTTGTATTAAGTTCTTTCCTCTACATTAGGCCTCATTAGAAAATGAGACAAGAAAGTAGCAATAATTACATTGAGACTTATAAAGTTTTTGCGTAGTTAAGAGTAGTCATCAAGCGGCCGCGAGGTTGGTAACAATTACAACAAAATAATTTTATCATCTTCGTCATCGTCGGTCACCCTAAACCTCTCTAGATTGGTGATTTTTTTTTAAGGTATTGACATATTGCATATCAGATTTTTCTCGTTTCTTCATGCTTTATAGTTGGTGTTTGTGTTTCACGAACAATATGTTTGTTAGTATCTTGGACATATACAAACTCTCCAATTTATTTAAAACCTCTTCTGAAATCATTATATCTAGGATATGATACATCATCTCGTCCAGTAGACATAAATGTATCTTTCTTGCGGCCTTATATTTTATCTCCACCTTTTTCCCTCATGTCTGTCAACTTCATCTCTCGCAACACCTTTATGTAAACTTTACTAAGACAACATAAACTTTAACTCTTATTTACTATGATTCAAAACTTCTTATTCCATATAACCATTTCACTTTAACTTTCGCACGGAGGTTAATTATGGGTTGAGGAGAAATGGAGAATACCATTACCAATGTTTTCAATAAATACAAGTCAAATTATATAAATTATATGTCACACATTTCAAGAATATATATATTCATACACCAATACTTTAGTAATTGCATTCTCCATTTCTTTTGAGAAATGGAGAGAATCTTAACTCGTTAATTATCATATTTGATATCAACTATCACAACAATTAGATATATAAAACAGTAAAACACACGGTGTTTGATTATTAAGGATAGATGGCTTTGCCATTTGTAATCATCTCAAATGGTAATATTTTCTTATCTTCAAAATTTTCAAAGCCAAACTCAATATAGAAGAATTGCACAAAAACCGTATTCACGATTTTTTTTTTTTTATTTGAACATCTAGAAAAACCAAAATAGACTTTTAAAAAAATACAACTCATTTGCCTTGACTTATTTAGAATCTAAAATTATTCATGCCAGAAGAAAAAACTAACATATCATTAAAAATAAAAAATAAAAAATAAAAACTGAGGTATATTCTGTGGAATCTACTTCATTCAATTACTAAAGAAGGAGACATGGCCTTTCAAATACCGACAAATTTTGCCTTTATGTCCTTTATTAATTTATTTGTTTTTCCATGATATCATCCCTTTGATATTAATTAACTAACAATTCTCCCTTCATAAGCAATCTATTTTCTTATACAATGTTTGATCATAAGTCTTAATCGCAAAAAGGTGTGTATGCTGATACAAGTAACAAAATAATCATAGGAAATAATTAATTTTCAAATGCTACTAGAAATATTCTTGCCAACAACTCCTTCAAAAATCAAAAGAGTCCTTTCTTTTCCTTTTTTATTTTATATTATATAACTATAGCAAATCAGATAGACAAAAAAAAAAAAAAATAGGAGCCTCAACATCTATTTTACCTACTTTAGTTTTCTTAACTAGAACCGATTAATTTTTTAAATATTATTTTATATTTTTTAAAATATTTATACAACTCATCAAAAACTCTAAAATGAGTTTCATTAAACACCACACTACAAAAAATAAGTTTATTAATGACGTGATTCTCATGTCACAAAGTGAAAAATCACGTCACAACTTATAATTTACGACATGTATACATACGATGCAGGGCATTGCGTGGCAACTAATTAGTGAAATGTATTTCACGTTGCAACATCTTCTATAAACACGAACATCTTTTCTGTCACAGCAGGCCTGCCAGACAACGCACGGAAAATGGAGAAATTTAGTAACATGGGTCACATGCCACAAAGTTGCAACGTGGATATAATGTCACTACACAACAACTTTTTATTTTTAATTTCTCGAGGTTGCGACGTGGTTCACATTTATATTTTATATTATTTTATAAAAATATGTAATTCAAATAAAATAATTTAAATATATCAAAATAATTTAAAAATAAAACAACATATATTTAAAATAAAATAAAAATATATTAAAAATGACATTAACACGTATTATAAATACATCAAAAAGCATAGACATTAAAATAAACTATTAGTTCAAAATATATTAAAAATATAGATTTTGATTAATTTTTAGTTATGAATATTCTCTTGATCAAAATACTCCCTGTGTTGGAGCGGTAAAGCGACGAACAATAAAAGATTCGGAAATATTTATTCTAAAATTATCGTCTCCACAGGGATTAGTTGGAAAGAATTGTCGTTTGACGAATTCTTGTTCTTGAGTTCGAGTTAAATGGGTTTTAAAGTAAAGTGCGGAAAAGTAAATTATAAATAGAAAATAAATGCACTTTCGAGAGGAGAAACTAATCCGGCAGGGATATAAACTACTTGTCATAAACTTAAACTTATTACTCTGTTACACTCAACTTAAAATACTCATCAGAATCACCACATATCTCTCACATCAATGTCCATTTCTGCAACACCGACGAGAATTCAACCATATTGCTCTTTCGATGATGTCTCAATCAGTCGAACAACACAGAGGGATTAAACTCCAATATCATGTGGATGTTAACCCCAAACCTATTTCTAGAATCTAAAGCTAACAGATATCTCCCTAATCAAGATTCATGAGCTATATGTCTATAACCACACAAATCCAAAGTATTTAAGCAAAAAAGATCAAGGAAACATAGACAAAGATTTGTAAAGCAAACTTTATACAACAATAGAGTAACACATATACATAAGTCTAGAGTAAAATTATAAACAAACCGAAAAAAATAGAGAATACATAAAGATAAAAGAAGAAAACTCACAAATCTCCCGATTTGTCAACTCTGATTTGATGAGCAATCTGACTCTGGATCATCAAGATGAAAGCTTCATTGTTGTTTTCAAGCTCTTCCTACTCAAAATTAGTTGTGATGACTTTAGAAACAAACACCCCAAAGCATAATCCTGAAAATTCTGATTTTTCTCTATTTAAACACTTTCCAAACCGCCCAGACCACGCTTAGCGTGTTACACCAGAAAAATGAAAATTTATTTTAGCCATAACTTGAGAATCGCAACTCCGATTTGCGCCCGGTTCGAAGCGTTGGAAAGCTTATTCCATGCTCTATCTAAAAATGATTAAATATCAACAAAATTTATGATTTTCTCTTTAATTTGAGCCTTATTCGTTGATGAAATGCTCAAAATCGCGGATTGAAGCAGTGTCTTCGACACTTTATTGTTCATGCTCCAAATACGCATCAATACCTACAAAATGAATAAAAAATATCGAGTGGTACTAAAATAAATCAAAAACACAAATTATATACAATATGTACAAATCTAACTAAAAAGTACACATTCACGCACAACTCGAGGAAAAAGAGACGATAAATGCCGCAAAACTATATACAAAAATAACTACAATTTTCCACTTATCAATATGTTATATCAAGTTTTGTTGAAGTTGTCGATGAATTTGTTTATCGCGGATATGAAATCTTCAACGTTGAAACTCTTAAAAATCAATATTAGAATAATCTGGAAGTATTGTCTTGTAATTATCAAGATTATCATAAGAATAATAAAAATCAATATCATATGTGACACGTTCATCTTTAACAATCATGTTGTGCAATATGATGCATGTATTTATCATACGTTTGAAGGCATCCAAGTAATAAGATCGAAAGGGATTATGTATGATCGTAAATCTAGATTGGAGAATTCCAAATACTCGTTCAATATCCTTTCTTACGCCTTCCCGACCCGATGTTAGGAAAATAATTTTCATTCATATCCCTGTGGCACTTTGTAGTAACAAATATAAGACAAGAATTTGCATATTTTGCTTAGTTTAATTACTTAAGTGATCATATCTTGAGTTATAAATATTTATTTAAGATGAAATGAGTTTTATGTAAAAGATAGAAATATTATCTATATTTCTTAAACATATAATAAAGTTAAATAAAGTTGTTTTAATTGTGATGTTATTGCATAAAGTTGACCATTTAACAACTCTTCTTAAATTTACTATTCATGTTTCCTATTGAGAAATAATTGTTCAAGTTTATATTGTGATGACACATTGTAATAACTACAATTTTCTAGAATTTTCATTAGTATTATAAATATATTTGTAGTTAACATTACATGAAACACAATACATCATAACATGATTCAAGATATTATGGAGACGCTCGATTCAAGTCAAAATCACTATAATCAAGAAAAAAATCTATGATGTTTACTGTGAATACAAGATTACACTCAAAGATGTTTTTGATTCATGGCAAACTCAAATAAGCATTCAAACAACAAGGCGGAAGCAGAAAACTCAAAGAAAAGCAAGCATTGATCACTCATGATAGTACAGGTTGATCTATTATACTTATAGGTCGACTCAACACAAGCAGATCAAGAAGAATGCAGAAAACCAGCAGTTAGGTCGACCTACTGTCAACCCAGGTCGACCTAAAATGGAGAAAAATCCATATACTTCTGCTAGGTCGACTCACACATCATCTAGGTCGACCTAAATTGATGAAATTTACATACCAGTCTGCTAGGTCGACCTACACAACAACTAGGTCGACCTAATCTGAGAAAATGACCCCAGAATGCATTTGAAGAGGATTCTGGTCGACCTACTCGTTAAACAGGTCGACCTAACTGGGAGCAAAATTCTGCAAGCTCTGCTAGGTCGACCTAAGCTCTACAAGAGGTCGACCTAACTGATCAAGAATGCCAAAAATTCTGTTTCTCTCATGTCCAACTGTCAAGCTATCATATATATTGTCCAAGGTTCATTATTCAAAGTGAACACCAACGACTGAAAGATACACAAACGCTTCTCATCTTCGTTCTTCATCATCTCCAACACAATTACACATAATCATTCTTGCGTTGCGGGTTAGTGATGAGTTCGATAACGTCCATGGAACGGAATTGAAGATTCCTAGTGGGTGAAGGTTTGTGGGGTTTGTTGGTGAATAAAATCTGCGGGTTTTGTCCTCCACGACGGGTGGTTCTTGGGGGTTTTTATCAAGAGGCGTTCATTGAGGATTCGGCTGAGTGTAACGATTGAGGAACGGGGAGTTCAAGGAATCAAGACACTGCAGAAGGGAATCAAAGTGAAGCTCTTGGATAACCTTGATCTTGCTTAAGATTAAGGGGGAAGAAGATTCAAAGGATCGACATAATTGGTTTATCGTTTATCGCTTTGTTATCTTCTTTGTATATACTACTTTCAACATTAATGAAAGATTACCCAATTTCAATTTGGAATTGGGGGCAGACGTAGTCGTAGCGAGGACGGTCGACGAACTGCCTAAACAAATATCGTGTTCTTGTCGCTTTTCCTTTTTCATTTACATTCTGTTCATAATTGGTTATAATAGCAAATTGATCAACGATTCGAGTGTTAAGATTGTGAATTAAGAACCTATATAAACATCACAATCCATCACATATTGAATCACCATCAATTTGATCATTATCACCAAGTGTTTGTATATTTGTTTCTATCACTCTTACTGCATTGCAAACATTGTCCATCATACAAGAAGTTAATCTGATTTTCAATAAAGAGCAACGCTTTGATTCTGCAACGTATACTCTTATCACTTACCTCAAGTTTTGACTGATTTTTTAAACACATATACAATCGTTTCGATAGTGGTTCGGAATAGACGCGAGTCGATTCAGAATCACTTCCGCTGAAAAGTCGTTTAACTCCGTAAAACTGTGAACGATCTATTCACCCCCCCTCTAGATCCTAAGGCCAGCGTCTAACATTTACTTGGTGGAAGTTACATTGACAATAAGTGGATCGAGTCTAACAACCAAAATGGGAGAAAGGACCAAAAAAGAGAAGAACTCGCATAATCATGGCGCTATAACTATAAAGCACATCGCAATTCATGAAGGCAACCACCATTAGAAGCTCCTGGAATATCGTGTTGCTATTGAATATTAATTGCGACATGATTCAAGGTTTAATGTGTCTACAACGTCAACATAAGTGATTGATCGCGGTGCAACATTTTATTGGCACAACATGATTACACGATAGAAAACTGTTCGGGTAGAGTCAAAATAAATGGCCAGCAGCAACGACATGATCTTCGGTGAAGGTTGAGAAAAAAAAAAGAGGGTTGTGCCTGCAGGATACTCCGATGCCAAAGTAAGAAAGAGAGCAAAGGTACAACGAAAAGTATAAGATTTTTGGGTAAAGTTTGAATTAGTATGCCCTCTAGGTGTAGAGGACTGTTTATAATGCTCTACTCAGCGTGTGAATAGTTCACACTATATTTTGGGCTGGGTGTCTTTCCAGGGCCCAAAATATAGGAGGTGGTTTGACCAAGTCTCTAATGAATTCGGGCAGATTGAATTAGCCGTTGGCGGGGACGAGAGAGTTAACGTGTCCGGATGATGCCTTGTTATGAGAAGACCGTCCTTCGGACGTGCTCGGTAGATGGGCAAAAGAGGAAAGGCGGCCTCTGTTTGCTCGAGGTTCAATGTTTACTGGGCCGTTTTTATGCTTATAAATGGATTGGGTCAATTATGATAATTGGGATGGTCCAAAACTAAAACCTTAATATATAAGTTATATTCTTGAAAAAATATTAGGGTTATGAATTTTAGACTTAGAGATAATTCTACAGAGCTTTCTAAAGTTAAGTTGAGCTTTTAACAAATGAAGCTTCAACAATTGAGTTTATGATTTATGTATTTCCTTCACAAATTCAATTTTCATGTTTGATTACTATGTGAGTAGCTAAACGCATCACTTGTTAGGGATGAGTTCTTGTTATTAGAGTATGGCTTTGTACTCTTGTATGCAATTTCTATTATATTTTTTGTTAAATAATTGTTTAGCCTTAAATTGTGACTTACCAAGGACTTGTGTTCCATTTGAGTGGATAAAGATTTAATTACTAATGAATTACAATTAAATAATATAGAGAATGAGTTATCGCAAGGAATTAATACATTAACTAGAAAGTTCATATAAGGTATGAACGAGAACATATAGGTCAACTTCATCTTTGACAATATTTTATTATTAATTTTACAAATCTTAATTTTGGCATTCAACACCCAAACAAATCAACCAAAAAACTTTTTGTTCAACAAATATAAAACTAAATTCAACACTAATTTTAGTCTTCGTGCCTGATATTCTGTTATACTCACCATGTATTTACTTGCAGCAACCTGGTACACTTGTCAGATCATTCATCAGCTACGCATAGAGGTCTCTTTGGTAGGCCTTCATACATTATTATAATGCATATAGTCTATGGTTCTCTCTATTTTATGTTTCTCAAGCTTAAACCAAATACAATACCACTTATCAAGTATATAATAATTGCACACATCCTTCTTGCAACTATGAACACCTTTAAATAGAACTTTCTTAAAAATTTCAATCGACCCCACGCTCTTTGAGATGACTCAGACGCATGCATGTTTTATGGTTTGGTTGCATTATTATTGAAGACTTACAATAGTAACCCCCAACAGTTTATAAATTTTACCTATAACCATTTTGGCTCTCATCTTTATTAAGGAACCTTTGTTTACCTCTTAATATCCTTATATTTATCAAACTTGTATGAAAATCCATTTACCTATAAAGTACTAAGGAAATCATATTATTTCTCATTTTTTGAGTATATTTGACATCATTCAAGGTTTTCACACCATCGCTGTCCATGTCAGTTTTATTTTGTCTCATGCCTTTGATAGCACATTCTTTATTATAATCCTAATGAATAAATCCAAATCTATATGACGTGTATATGGTGAACCATTCTCAGTATGACATCACGTGGTAAGAATTTTTAGAGTCTAGCATCCACACTTATGTACACTTTCTAGATGGAACATAAAGCATGTCTATTTCATTACACGAGTCATTAGTTTGGACCATGTTTGTAAAGCTTGATTAGTCGACTTTATGTTTGGAAAATCCTTATTCAAATTCTTGATCTATCTACAATATATTGTTTTTTTTTTCTTGAATTTATACCTCTTTTTTTCAAAATCTTCTTTACCATTATTCCGCTCATGATATTTGCCCCCTTCCTATACATAATTTCTTCTTGAGTTTTTCTTCATCTACGTTATGTCTCCTTTTAGAATAAGACAATAATGTCGTACTAATTATATTGAAATTGATAAATATATTTTATATAGGTAAAAGTAGTCGCCAAGTGGTCATGAGAATTGGTATATAGCACAAAAAATAAATAATTATCTCGTCTCTTTCATCTTCTTTCACCCCAAGCCTCTCCAAATTGGTGATTATGTAAGATATTAACATGTTGCAAATCAGATTCTTCAAGTTGTATATTTGGTGGCTCGTAGACAATTTGTTTGTTATCATCTTGTACATATACTAACTCTTCATTTTTTTTGTTAACGTCACAAACAACAATCACCTCATTAAGTACACATAAACATATCAGTCACACGACCTTATCTTTATCTTTGTCCAGACATTTTCCCCTATGTTTGTCAATTTCACCTCACACAACACCTTATGTAAAGTTTATTGAGCCAACATATCTTTAACCCTCATTTGCTATAATTCAAAATTGTCTATGCTGTCAAACCTTGCCACTTCAAATTTTGCACTAAAATTAATCACCATATAATATTAATTGTTATAACAACAACTAGTTGCAGGAAAAAAAAATGATAAAGCACAAAAGAATAGAGCACTCGATAATTAGTTATGAAGTTGGACCAAGTGTACCAACGTCTCCGATTATAAAATATTAGTAATTTCATATTATTAAAGATTACACTATAGTACTACTATAGTTCAAATTACAAAAATATTCTAAATTATAATTCGCTCCTTCATCCTCGTAATAAACTTATATGTCGTATTCTAAGTTTGCTCTGACTCACTTGACACTGCTTAAGATGACACTTAAGCCATACTAAATATTTTCATATATTTTTGGTTTGAATTCCTTAACTTAAAAAAAAAAAAAAAAACTCTCTTTAGTTACAAGTTATTAGTAAAATAAAATTTGTCTCACAATTTTTTTAACTTACTGATTCTACTCTCTAACTATTTTATTTAATTAAATAATCAATCAAATGAATTATATTGGTTTTATTTTATTTAATACATAATAAATAATTTACACAAAGAGTCTTGTAAATTAAATCAATCACAATGACTTTCCAAACACTTAAGAGTTAAGATCCTTTTTTTTTCATACAACACAAAGTTATATAGTTTAATGAAAAATGGGTAAAAGCAAATCAAATGCAGAAGTATTAAATGGTAAAAAGAAAAATAATAATTCCAATCGCATTAACTCTTTAAAGATGGATGACCCTGCCATTTGTAATATTTTTGTATCTCCAAATTTTCAAAGCCAAACTCAATATAGAATAGCATAAAAACACCATTCATGAATTTTTTTAATTTGAACACTAATAAAAAAAACCAAAATATAGTTTTAAAAAATAATTTCCAATTTTTCAACTCATTTTCCCTGACTTATTTAGAATCTGATTGTCCATGCTAGAAAAAAGTAAACTTTAATAAAAAAATAAAATACTAAGGTATATTCTATGGAGTCTAGTACTTACCAAAGAAGGAGACAAAGTCTCTCAAATACTGACAAATTTTGCCTTTATGAGATTAGGACTTATGATCAAACATTGTATACAAAATAGATTGCTTATGTAGGGAGAGATGCTAATTAATTAATATCAAAGAGATGATCATGGAAAAATAAATAAACAAAGAAAAGGCATAAAGGCAAAATTTGTATTTTAATTTATTTATGAATATTTGACGGAATTAATTAATTTTCAAATACTATTAGAACTATTCTTGCCACCAACTCCTTCAAAAGAGTGTGCTTTTTTCTCTTATTTATAAAATAAGCTTAATGGAATATTCTAAATCAGATATAAAATAACAAGTTTGATTGCTAATTAAAAATTTTAAAAAAAAATCAATTTTAAATTATTTTCGAGTTAGTTTGGTTTTTGTTAGTCATAATACTAATAAACTTTTGATTTTATTAATTTTTCAATTAGTTAATCTATTTAAACACTAACTAATTTTCTATTTATATATTTTCAAATAAAGTAAATTTTAAAAAAATTTATAGGTCAACCAAACGTTTAAGAAAGTTATGCTCATACATAAATATAAATCTATAACAAACCTTGTGTTATATTAGTAAGTTCGACTTAATCTTAACACAGTCTAAATCAATTTTTTTTTCACCTTATTGCGGATAAAGGTAAAATTGAAGATTGAAAAAAAAACTTTACATCAAAATTATATATATATATATATATATATATATATATATATATATATATATATATATATATATATATATATATATATATATATATATATATATATATATATATATATATATATATATATATATATATATATATATATATATATATATATATATAAAAATTTAAGAGGACCATTCTTTGAATGAAAATTTTATAGGGACTAAAACTGAATTTTGACTTATTTATAGGGATCAAAAACATATTTAACCCATATATATATATATATATATATATATATATATATATATATATATATATATATATATATATATATATATGGGTTAAATATGTTTTTGATCCCTATAAATAAGTCAAAATTCAGTTTTAGTCCCTATAAAATTTTCATTCAAAGAATGGTCCTCTTAAATTTTTCCGTCCCCATTTTTAGTCCTTGCCGTCTATTTGCTCTAACGGAAGCAGACGTGGCACGCCACGTGTTACGCCACGTCACTAAAAATCAACACTGTAAAAAAATATGTTAGATTGCGGGGGTTTTAAACCTCCCTAAATTTGATTTTTTTTTGAAAATTGTTACACTCCAATTTTTTCTTACCTACAAATATCAGTATTAATTAAAGTCTTGA
>NC_081183.1:13647376-13717534 GCF_029867415.1 Vicia villosa | reverse complement strand
AGCTCTTTGGGTGACGACATACCAAGAACATTCATAAGAATATTCTTAGCCAAAGACTTGCGGGTTGTACTCGAAACTTTCAAATCTAGTTCCTCCCAAATCTCTTTGTCCATGATGGGAATGTTTCCTTTCATCTCCTTGTGTAAACCTAGTAGAGCATACTAAAAAATTCATACCTCACCAAACCAAAGCTCTTGATACCACTTGTTGGGAAAAAAAATCACAGAGAAAAAAGAGGAACAACATAACAATACAAGAGATTAACGTGAAAAATTTAAAATCGGAGAAAAAATCACGGTCGTTGTCAAATGACAACCAGAAAATATCACAACGAAAATTGTTACAACACATAGACCATCCTCAATCACCCAAGGCCCCAATACACACACATTCTCCAAAATAAATATTTTATTTCTCACAATACTCTAAACCAAGAGTATAAGAGAAAATATAAAAAAAGTCTGATACAAGATTAAAATGTTTTTTTAGTGATGCATCTTAGAACAAAGAACTTGAATCATATATATAGTCTTGAACTTTCTATTTTTTCACAAAACTAAGCGATGTGAGACTTAAGAACTTTAATCATATATATAGTCTTTGACTCATTTTTCCTTCACAAAACTAAATGAAATGAGACTTATTTAACATGTATCTTTTCGACCAACTCTAATAAATTTTTAATATAATATCTATTTAAATTCAAAAATTATAAATCATAAAATTAAAACAAATTCTTAAAAATAATCTAAATATAAAATAACACATCAAAATCAATTTGAGACTTCAATAATTAATTATGACTACTGGACATATATATTAATAGACACAAAATATCTTCATTCTAAATTAAGATATCTTAACATACACAAATAACAAATGTGTCTTTGACTTATTCCCTCAATTAAATAAATAATACTAATACAAAGTCTCCTTTTGATGAAATAACACAACGCCTCCTTGCCTTATCTTCTTAACAAATAATAATAATAACTTGATTCATGTAGCATAATTAAAATATTCTTAGTTGCAAATTTTTACTATTTGTTTTTGTAGATGTGTTTTTTTTTTAAATAATTGGAAAAATAAAAAGTTCTCCATTCATATTCAAAAAGAGTGCGACTTTTTTTAATCATATGCCTTTGTAACGTGGGAATATTTATTCCCTCTTTTTAAGAAGTTTAAATAGTTTTGTTAATGCATATTATATGTAGTAGTAATTGTTTAGATAACATCTTCTAACAACTATATTCAAAATATGTCACTTTTATGCTAGGAAAATGCTTATTAGTAAAATAAAGTAAAAACAAGAAAAAGAAGAATAAATCTCAATCATTCTTTATCACAATCACCCCATGATCCCTATTAAAAAGGAAATTTAATTTATAATAAATTAAAAATTATCCACTAAACTAATTACACATGTACATTCTTGTGTTTTTTGTTCAAATTTCTTCGTACTAAATAGCATTACTCTTTATGCTATTGGTTGTGACGGGTTCTGATTGATCTAGTCGTTCTATCTGGCCTTTTTTTTATGTGAGAAGACATATTTAAAAGATATTCCGATTTCAAAGCGAGACGAATTATATGCGGTTAAAAAATAGAATAAAAAAATATTTTTAATCTCCATAAGGACTAATTATATTTTTAGACAATAATCACGTCTACGTTTTTTTTTTGTCTCTTTAGTTAATTCCCCTTAACATAAGCTAATGGACACGTCAAGTGGATAATCTTTGCGACCAAACATATACATGGTAATACTAATATGACTAGAAATCTACATACCACCCACCACCCCTATTTTTATACATGACACACACACACCCTTTTCTTTTATTCTAATTTTGTTTATGGTGAGTTATAATAAATTTTTGATAGAGTCTACTAAATTTTCAGTACAAGATACCAGGTTTTTTAGTTATACTGAAATTTCCGATGAAACGTATCAGAAATTTCGGCTATAATGAAGTTTACGGTATACCGTAAATTTCAAATTTTTGGGCAGTACCGAAAATTTCATTATAACTGAAATTTCCGATATGCTTCAATATTAGGTTTTTTCAATGGTTGAGATTTTGCCGACACTTTTTGAGGTTTCTGGTTGCACTGACACATATGTGTGGTCTAGAATGCACTATCATTTGTATAAATAGGGGTCTTAGGGTTATTGGATAACACATCATTTCAACAAAATGACTCTTTCTCAGTATTTGATTAATGTAGAAGTGTATTTCGATTGCCGTAACCCTGCTCTTCAAACCAAGATTTCAGGTGGGCCCGAATTCTTTGCCACCTAGAAAGAAACGTTGAATAGTTTGCTGTTTGATTCTAATAACAGAAGGGTGACAAAGATCGAGTTTCGGAAGGAATGGATAGATACAAATGGAAGGGTGAAATACAACTTAATCGAGTTGAAGAATGATGAAGATGTGAAGGCTATGTGGAAATCATTTCGCCGTAGGATAACTAAAGGTCCGGTCGAATTGGATGCGCAGATCCAAAGATCCGTGGAAGACATAATGAAGTGTCTGAAACATCCAGAGTCATCCGTTAGGGCTTAGGTTTTCATGTTTCAGAGTACTATTTATGTTTGTTGTTTGTCATCTGATGTTTGTTAACTGTGTTTGTTTGTTATTAATGTTATTTTCTTTATCTACTTGAAACATGTACTAGCAAAAAAGATTATGCAATAAAAAAGATGTTCGTACAAAATATACAAATAATACAATCATAAAAAAATAAATCTATATAGGCCCTCCACGGAAAACATTGGCCAACCTAGCTAAAATACTATGAACGTCACCATCAGAGTTTACCAAACCCATGAGGCTATCTAAGTGAATGGCGATAAACTGCAGGCATTAATGTTATTAATGTTACTATTTGTTTTTGTAGGTGTGTTATTTTTTTTCTTTTTTAAATAATTGGAAAAATAAAAAGTTCTCATTCATATTCAAAAAGAGTACAACTTCTTTTATCATATGCCTTTGAAACGTGGGAATATTTATTCCCTCTTTTTAAGATAAAGTTTAAATAGTTTTGTAAAAACAAATTATATGCAGTAGTAATTGTTTAGAAAACATCTTCTAACAACTATATTCAAAATAGGTCACTTTTATGTTATTAGTTATGACGGGTTTTGATTGATCTAGTTGTTTTATCTGGTCTCTTTTTATGTGAGAAGATGTATTTAAAAGATATTCTGATTTCAAAATAAGACGGATTATATGCGAATAAAAAATAAAATAAAAAATATTTTTTATTCTCCATAAATAAATTATAATTCAATATAATTATTTCTAATTTTTTAGACAATAATCACGTCTCTATTTTTTTCTTCTCTTTAGTTAATTCCCCTTAACAGAAGCTAATGGACACATCAAGTGGATTTTCTTACCAGACATATACATGATAATACTAATGTGACTAATATGTTAATGACATAACACAAGACATTTTTGAACATTTTTTTACAAATAATATCAATTAAGTATGCTTCGAAGACAAATTTGTCACTAAATTCACTGGTCCAATGAACATCATAGTTTTATCCATAAATACTAGGTAATTCGCAGCTAATTCCGCAACTAATTCGTAGTAAATTCTCTCAAAAAATTTCAACTTTTTCCATCCTAAGGAGATATTTATAATGATCTAGACTTGATTTTTTTTCATAATTTTTTGCATGCAAGTTTTAACTTTATAAGAATCTAGCTAGCTACATTTGTAAGGATTAAATGCAATTCAGTTTGATTTTATGAAGCTGATCTGGATCGGTCAATCTAGATCGGTCAAAGGCTCAATCCATCTTAAATCCACTTTACTTGATTTAAAGTATAAAAATAGTTCACATGCCAAGAGCAATGTATAATATCTGATTTCAAATTTTACTATATTCATCTTGAATCTTAAACTGACTTGAATTTTTCAGTGCTAACCATGCAGGTCCACCTCGCGCCACCTTAAAGGAGATCGGAGCCACCGTTCAAGATCAACAGTTATTCAACTCTCTTCCTTTCTGATTTCTTCACGGAGCTAGAGCATCCATTTTTGGTTCCCGAATGGACAATGGCGCCGTTTGTGAGAATCGACTTTTGATTCCTATGATTTCCACGAGAATCACGTTCGCTTTGCAACACCATCAAACCAACTCGATGTTATAGATCTGGAATCTAGCGATTCTAATTCAAACCTTCGAAAGTCGCAACCTCCTTAGGTCACAAATTCAAGAGCAAATCAGATTCCAATTTATCCATTTTTGACGAATCTACAATCACCTTTCAATCATCTTTCATCTTCACCGTTTACAGCCTCAGATCTCAGAATCAAGGAGTGCTCAAAAGCGAACAGCGAGATCTATCACGATCCATTCAGCTTATCATCATTTCCGCTTCGGTTTCTCAAAATTCTAGATCCCAGGTTCTCTCGAGAACTCCACAAAGAAGAAGAAGAAAGGATTTCAGATCCAAGTTTAGATTTGCGCCTGGGTCTCAAGGCAAAATTCTATGATGGTCAAGTCAAAAACTCTGATCTCCAATTTTACTTCACTCATATTGAATTTTGAATCGATTTAAGCATTGAAGTGCTAACCATCTATTTTTAATTCCTTAGCGGAGTTAAAACATCCATTTTTATTTTTGAATTGAACAAAACCTATGTCAATACAATTTTAGTTAGTTTGTTAGTGATGATAACTTCATTTTTATGCATTATGAATATCTATTTTGATTACATGCATGCCATCAGAATATTTTTCATCTACTAATTAATTTCCATCTTGCATTCTAACCTTAACTTATCACAATTGATTCGCTGCAAAGGTATATCACAATTTTGGGTAATTTTATCAAAATTTCAAAATGGCTAAAACGACTTTCAGATATTAGTTGTCTATTTCTTTATCTCAGTTGATGTTACTACATCCTTAGGCAATGAAATAGTTTTAACTCTGTTTGTTATACTCTAAAATTTTCACATCAGTATTTTAAGTCTAGAATACCAATTACCCTTAATCATAAAAGCCATTTAAAACACTCATTATGAGAATTTAGCATTTCACTTTTCTAGACTCAAGCCTCTTCAACTACATAGCATTTGATTTATATAGAGCCAGGCATTTACTAATAATAATATATTTTATCTCGGTTAGGTAAGGGTTATTATCTTAGTTTTTTAGGCGACGTAACAAAGGATGTCATGGTAGGTCAAAACCTTTCTCTTCAGTTGCAAGTACACTGAAAAGAAAGGTGGAACTTATAGTCGGTGTGCTATCCATTTGGTTACTTAAACATGTCATTAAAGGGAGGTCGCTGTTGCCATTGTGCAATAACACATATGTAGGATTGAGTGCATCATTACTTAGTTTCCTTATTAAGTGTATGTGGTTGTACACATACAAAATTTGTAGGTTTTAAACAAAATTTATTTTCAACGGTAATTGGTATAGTTGCTGTTTTGGAATATACTAGGTTGTCATGTAATCAAGTAAACATAAGTCATATGGACAGTGTTATGAATATTGTTGATTAAGAAAAGAAAGTGCAAGCTATGCTAACAGAAAGCATCAACTAATAACATTCAATTCCCTGTGTATTATTTCTCTGCGTAAAGGTTACTTAAATAGTACAAAATCTAGACTAGAATTCAATAGCACTCTAACAAACTTTGATGACTCACCTCATAACAAATTTGGCGAGTCTCACAAAGAATATTCTTGAGATCTCTCATTTTTTTTCTTCGTACTCTCATTGTATTAATACCTGCCATTTGTCTTCAGCTTGAGCCTTCCAGTCCAATACAACCAGGGGTTGGATAACCGGCTGATTCTCCATAGTTTCCCGTGGTAGTTCCAGCTAGAGGTGTCAATTTAAGGGGCCAATTAACTTGGGCCCTAGCCCCTATAATAAGAGGGCCTAGAATAATTTTAAAATAGTAAGCCCTCAAATACATAGGACCCAATATTATAAGGCCCCAAAATTTTAAAGAGGGTTATAAGGCCCCAAATAAAATAAAAAATTTAATTTTAAAAAATAGAATAAAATCAAAAAAATAAATAACTTTTAAATAAAAAATTTTAAAAACATGTTTAAAATTTTCAAAAAACAAACAACTTGATAAAAATTTTTTTTTAAAAATTTGACAATAAATAAATTAAAAATTCTGTTAAAAAATTCAAAAAAAAAAGTTTTCCAACAAAAAATTTTAAAAATAAAAAATATATTTGAGTATATAAAAGACAAACAAACAAACAATATATATATATATATATATATATATATATATATATATATATATATATATATATATATATATATATATATATATAAAATTAAACATGTTAATTGATCAATACAATTAATAACCAAATTTAACGACTGTAACATTGAAAAAAGCTCTGAAGGTATTTCTATAGTTTATCTTCTTATTAGTATAATAGAACACACAATTTAGATAGAAACAACACATTGTTCATTACATTTCTATAGAAAATACAAACAACATGTGGTTCATTACATTTCTAAAGCACATACAAATATACACTTCCATTAGTCACTGTCAAAATACAGTTCCAATTCTTAAGCACATACAAATCTACACTTCCATTTCTAAAGCACATAAAAACATACACTTCCATTAACACTTTACAGTACCTTAACACTTCCAACAATATCTTATATAGCAGAAAACATGTTTTTTATAATATATACATATCATTGCCAACAGCCTGAACCTATTCTTCAACGAAAAAAGAGTCTTTGTATCGTGCGTGCTACAGGAAATGAAGCTTTTGTGAGTTTTTGGAATAAAATAAGGCCCCTCCAATGGGGCCAAAAACATATGCATTATACAAAGGGCCTAAAATTTTAGGGCCCAAAATAAATCTCAATATTTGAGGGCTCAATATAATAGGGCTTTAATGGGGTTAAATAACTAGGGCTTTTAATGATAGGGCTTATTTGACAGCTCTAGTTCCAGCTGATCAGGTTCTGCATTTTGTGACCAAGGTTTGAGCTGTGAAACATGCAACACCGGGTGAATCTGTTACAAATCAGATGGGGTCCGATAACACAAACAAAGAGAAAGGCCCAAAAGATCAGCCGAATTACCCATTAGATTCAGAACGTGAGCAAAACTCTGGCTATCTAGAAGCGTCGTTAGAAAAGGACAATTTTGTGAGTGTCGCACGCTCGCGAAAAAATGAACAGAGTCGCCACCAATATATTTATCCCATAAGGGAAAGGAATATCAGAAAACCTAACAAAGGAAGGAACAGGGTCTTGCGACCAGAGAATCTAGGCGCGGGAGTCGGTTACGCGAGGGGAAGGTATTAGCACCCCTCGCGCCCATCGTACTCGATGGTATCCACCTATGTTCGTTTCTATCTAATGGGTGTGTACTATGTCTATGTCTAAATGCGAAATGAATGCAAAATGTAGGGAAAAGAAAGAATTGTACTCGCACGGGCCCTACCCCGCTGCCTACGTATCCTTTTCAGGAATCAGAGTTACCGTAGCTCGGCTAAAGATTTTCTGTTTGTTTTTGTGTTTTTTAGTTGGGCGGCGTTAACGCTCGCGCTCTTGCATAAGGGATCGCCTAGGATGCAATGGAGCGGAGATAACGGTGCCCTTAGGCAAAAGAAAAAGAAATGATTGGTTTGTGTCTTTTAGGGTAATTCCATGATGACGAGAACCCACTACAAGGTCTCGCATCACTTCCTTACTTTGTGTTAAATCTGAACATTTATTAGGTTTTTTGAAGTGTTTTTGGTTGGTGTTTTTTATGGGGATTTTAATTTGTGACTTAGATCATACCAAAAAGAGTTTTGTTTTGCATATTTAGAGAAAGCACATCGAGGCCTACGCCACAATCGTTTCTCTAAATAGCGGTGAAGGAATACGTCGAGGCTTCACACCTCAATCACTTCTTCTCCGCTAAGTAAAAGAAATACAAAAAAGAAGTTCTTTTGTGAATATTTAGAGAATGCACATCGAGGCCTACGCCACAATCGTTTCTCTAAATAACGGTTAAGAAATACATCGAGGCTTCACACCTCAATCATTTCTTCTCCGCTAAGTAGGAAAGAACATACACCGAGGCCTACACCTCAATCATTTCTTTCCTACCATGAACTAAAGCAACAGTATGATCTTCATCGATTTTTTTATTAAGTATTTTAAAAGTTGAAAAGGAAAGAACGCAAACGGGAACTAATCCTAAATTCTAGTCTAAGTTGTTTATACAAGTCTAAATCCTAATGTTAACATGGTGATGAGATTCTAAAAGGAGCATTAAAATGGTATCAAAATAGGCCTAAAATAAGGCCAAAAATACAAGCAATGAAATCATACAAGAATCATACAAAAATAACATGGAAATACCACAAAAGACAATTCAAGCATTAGTGTAAAGAAAATAACCTAAAAATACTACTATGAGTTTTATGGGAGAAATTGAATTACAAATCAAGTGAAAATTAAGACAAATAGCCTAAAACTACTATTTTTTAGTGAACATTTTTATATGTCAAAATTTATCAATTAAAAGGACAAAAAGAAACATTCCTAAAAAATGTGAACTAAAAACTAACAAGAAAAAACTTATATTGATTTTATTGTGTCTTTTATCATGTTTTCAATTCATTAAGTCATCTAAAAAAGATAGGAAAACCTAGGTAAAAGAATCTAAATCTAATAGGAATTAAAATGAGTCAGGGAGGGTGTATGCCAAATTTATAGTGTAATCAGCAATGGGCGCAGAGCCCAATCAAGTCTGGCCCGGATGCTTGTTTTTGTAAGTCAGAAAAAGGAGAGTAGTGTGCATGGGCCTAAGGGGGGTTCAAGCAGCAATTGAAAACAGTGTGAGGCCCTAGGATTTTTCATCAGATTTTTGTTCTATTTTTATTATCAGATTTATTTAACAAAAAAAGGAAAATTAAAAATAGGGTTATTATTGTGACCGTTCAGCTTCTCAAAGGCTCTCTCTCATTCTCACACAAACATCTCTCGCCGGAAAAATCATCGTGACCACACCGGAGAACGCCTACGACGGCGGCGCGACTCAGAAATTCGATTCAACAATACCAATCACCTCTCCTTCTCACCCTGAACACTAATCCGGCCTTAATTTTTCTCAATTCAAATCTCATTTCCTAAATCTGAGCAAATAGGAAACCCTAATCTTAACTAAAAGCTCGATTGAACGTTAATGGAGGTGAATCAGAGGGCGAGACTATGGGGTTATCGTTCATCACACATCAACGAACACGACGGCATCAAAAATAGATTCGAAGAGAGCTTCGTGCTTACTTGATATGCCGAAGGCGATCGAAGATTGAGAATACCAGAGATGAGGTAATGATATGCTTCCGATTTCTTCCTTTCTTGCTTCGTTTTTTTTTGCTTGAGTGTTTCTACTTCTTCTCCCTTCTTCTTTTGTTTATGTTCTTCTTCTACTTCTTTGTGATTTTCGCGATTCTCTGTGTCGGTGCGTCGAGGGAGAAAGATTGTGTGTTGTAGGCCGAGCTCAACCGTTCAGAGCTTCCATTGATGAAGCTCTGACAGTTATAGGTTCATGAGCTTTTTTTGAGGTGAGGTGAGGGATCGAGAGATATGCAGAGTGAATTGAGGGAGATGATGATTGAAGGTGGAGGAAAGTGGCGTTTATGGTATGTGAAGTGTATGCGTGAGGGAACCTGAGAATGGTGAATGATGGCCGTTATATAGGTGAAGGAGGGTGGTGAAGTTAATTATAGATTGAGAATTCTGTTACAGGAGAATGGAGTGAGAGCCATTGGATGAGAGAAGTCAGTTAAGAAATTGGAGGGCCTGGATTGAATGAGTTGGAAGTTAGTTTCGTTCAGTTGGAATTCGGTTACGTTTCTGTTATGAGGTTTAAACTGTTAAAAGTTAGTTAGGAGGTTAGGATTAGTTACTAGGTTAGTTATTTGTAGGTTTGAAAGTTTGTTATTGAAACTGAGTTATGTTCAAAAGCAGTGAGGGAAGGTTTCTGTTAGTTGAATGAGCTGGTAACAGTTAGGGAAAGTTATCGAAATCAGTTAGTGTTGACTAATGTTTAGGGTCAGACTTGAAACTGTTAAAAGTTAGACTCTGTTAGCTTAAATGGTGCAGAAGGCTGTTGGTATGGTTGGATTTTGGTAATTTTGAACCCTTGCCCATTAGCCTTTCTTTACAGGTTTTGTCGAGACATGTACATGACTGACTGTGTGATTGGTTCTGGTTATGTACTGTGTTTGTGTATTGTGTTGTGTTAAATGAGAATATGTAGAGCTGTATGGTGCTAGTTAATCTTCTTTTTTGATTTGATGCATGGCTGAATCTCATTAGCAGAAATGGAGTTAGGGATTTTGCGGATTATGAAAGATGCAGATTCTGTTTTCTTTTCAATGCAGGGCTGGATTTTTGTATGAATTTGGTTGGTGATAGGTTTGAAATAGGATGGTTAGAGAAACTGTTAGTGTCAGTTAGAAATTGATTAGGAAAATTGTCAGGATAGTTATAACTGTTATTTGAATGATTGGTAGGAATGTTTGGAGGATTGGTTTTATGGTTTTTTTGCGAGCTCATGTGGATGATATGAACATGTTTGATTGTGAATGTATGGCTGTATGCGGTTAATATGCGGTGGAAACTGTAGGTTCAATGATGGTTTTGACTATGTGGTTTATGAATCTTGACTTGATGTTATGTTGAATGTTGCATTGACATGGGCTAAGTTAGTGTTTTTTTGAACTGGTTTTTGAATGGTGCATGCAGGTGTTCGAACACGATTTGGCCAGGAGCAAAAAGATGAAGAAATACGGGAAATGGAAACAACGACATGAGGGATGAATCGGGACCGTGACGACGATGAAGTTACAATGGAATTTAGGGAATATTGTGTATTTATTTTATTTGTTTTGGTAATCAGGATGGTAGTTGAATGGTGTAAGAGGTATTGCATATGAATTTTGTAAGTATATGTAATGCAATTTGAATTTAGATTTTTGTAGTTGCAAATGGAATGGACATTTGAATTTGTAATGTGAAATAGCTTGTAACAGAATGTCTTTTTATGAATGGAACTGAATGAATGGAATAGATGTAACATGATTTTGTTTGGATGATATGTTGGTATGTGATCCTCTCCTGTGGTGGAACTGGAACGAACATAGGTTTCTTCAAACTTCAAAAGTCGAATTCATTTTCTTTTTACTCCCATATTGCTAATTTGAACCTTGCATTTTCTCCACCTAATGAAACACATCAAACAAAGTATGATAACGTTGGAGCGTGAACAGAGAAACCCCCTTTGACTTGGTCCACAAAAAGGGTCAACTTTCCATGAACAACTTTTAGCTTATCCTTTCATAACATGCCTAAATGTTTAGCTAGGATTCGAGCTTGAATAGGGAAAGTCCCAAGATTGGGTCAAAAGTCAAACCAAGGCAACATAAGATGTTTCACTCAACAAAGCCCCTAATTCATGAAGATAAATAGTTCCTAGTTAGACAAAGGAAACTTCAACCTCTTGTACCATATGGAGAATCAATAGGTCTGATCAAATGCACTTTCTGGAAGCTTTCACCAATCATAACCATATGAATAAGTATCAAACGCCTTTTTTGTTCCTGATGAGGAGATGAATAAACCTTTAGGCTAAGATTTACGTGAGACCTCAATTCAGTCCATGATCCTTGATTCCATGTTTTTTTTTAGATGTTAATGATGCATGAATTATGTTAATGCCCTAATGGAAAGATACGCATGGATGCAAATCTTAAGCCAGTTAATACTAAAGGGGTAGGACAAATTTGGGGTATGACAGTGAGCTGTCAAATTGATACCTATACTTTTTTACCGTTAGTACCTGGCAGCAAATGAGGATAAAAATAAGTTAGTACTTCTCTTTTAATTGTATTAGATGTTGACAAGTATCTCTAGATCCTATAATTTAGGAACATTTGTATTGAATTGCAGTCTATAAAAGAATGAAAAAGGCAGAAAAGTTATTATATCAATTCTATCTCTCTCACTCAGACTTTCCCTGACATAAGGGGAATTTAATTCTTGCTCTTTTTTCTATCATTTGGTGCTCTCATTTGCTTGATATCATATCTCCCCGAAACCCACCACCTGAACCACCTACCCTCCTAGAGCTACAAGAATCCATCAACAACCTCACTATAACTTTTTCTACCTTCAGAAACACACAAGACCAATGCCATGAGGACTATTTATCCTCCATGGAATCATTGCAATCCCAAATCCCTACCCTAAACCAGGGTTCTTCTAGCCATAGCGTTTCACACCCAAATCTCACTCTAAAACCACCCAAACTCTGCATCTTACCTTTTGACGACACAAACCCTCTCTAATGGGTTTTCCAAACTAATTAGTTTTTCGCTCATTACACCATTCCCCACCACCAACGATTAGCTCATGTCACAGGCTATACGACCGATGACGCCCTTGGTTGGTACCAATGGATGTTCAACAATCACCTCTTCTCAACATGGGAGGATTTCACAAGAGCTTTGGAGGTTCGTTTTGAACCTTCTGCTTATGACAACCACCAACAGGCTCTTTTCAAACTCAAACAAACTTCTTCTATTGGTGAATATCGACGGGATTTCAAACGTCTTTGTAATAGGGTCACAAGTCTCTCCCCATAGCCATTACTGACTGTTTTGTCTCAGGTTTAAAGTTCCATATCCAAAATGAACTTGTTGTCCACCAACCCACTTCTATCTCTCAGGCTATTGGCCTTGCAAAGCTTATTGAGTCCAAAACTACCGCTACATGACTCTTCCAAGCTACTACATCTAAATATCCCAACCAAAAACCTCCAATTCTACCCACACCCCAGTAACAATTACCCCAACGTAACACATCTCCTCAAGCCTCTTTCTTTATCAAACGACTGAACCCTACCGAAATGCAACAATGACGCGCACAAGGGTTGTGTTTGGTTGATTCAGGCAACTCCCATAACATCATCCAACTACGCATAGCCTCTTTCTTACACCTCCCTATCCACCCCCTGTCATCTTTTTCAGTGATGGTAGGAAACGGTGATCACCTACATTGCACTGGCATTTGCAACGAGACACCTTTAATGGTGGATCAACATCTCTTCACAGTTTCCTCTTACGTATTCCTGATCCAAGGTGCTGATGTGGTTCTTGGGGTTCAATAGTTACAAACTTTAGGGCCATTTGTTTCTGATTTTAGTGTTCCCTCTATGAAATTTTACCATAATGATGCACTCCTCACCATCACTGGTTCTAAACCTAACACCCTAACACAAGCTTCTGCCCATCAACTAAACCGTATGCTACATACCAATGCAATTGTTACTTTTCACTCTATTGCCATGGTCCCAAATCACAACCATCCCACTTCCCAACCCAAGACACCAAGCCCTTAACTGATGAACAAATTCTTCTCACTTTCCACCCTGACATTCATCCTTATCTTAATAAGTATTTCCACATATTCTCAAAAGCACAAGGCTTACCACCACCAAGATACCATGACCACCACATTCACCTCCAACCCACCGCCCCTCCTATTAACATCAAACCTTATCGATATCCCCACTATCAAAAGGACGCCATGACCAACCTCATTAAGGAAATGTTGCAAGATGGGATAATCCAACCAAGCACTAGCCCTTATTCCTCACCCGTCCTACTAGTAAAAAAAGACGGAACTTGGCGTTTTTGCGTCGACTATAGGGCACTTAACAACATCACCATCAAAGGATGTTTACCCATCTCAACCATTGATGAACTCCTAGATGAGTTACATGGGGAAACCTATTTTTCCAAAATTAATCTACGGTCCGGTTACCACCAAATTCGCTTAGTTCTAGAGGATTTTCACAAAACTGGTTTTCGTACGTTTGATGGCCACTATGAATTCTTAGTTATACCTTTTTGCTTATCTAATGCCCCTTCAACTTTCCAAGCTGCCATGAATGACTTTCTTCGACCCTACCTCCGAAAATTTACCCTCATTTTTTTATGATATTCTAGTATACAGTCCAACATGGGAATTACACCTAACTCACATCTAGGGGTGTTCGCGGGCCGGTTTGGTTCTGTTTTGAGAGAATCCGATATCCAAATCGATTAAAATTAATTGGATTGGTTTGGATTGGATTTACAAGTTTTTGCAATAAAGCCCAAACCAAACCGATCCGAGAAATAACGGATTGGTTTGGGTTGGATTGATCGGGTAGATAAAAAAATGCAAAAATATTTTTAAAAAATAACTTATTTACAAAAAATAATTGTTCATAATATTGTAAAAAATATAGTATTAATAAAAAATATAGTATTATTAGTGTTCAAATTTAAATATTAAACTAGAAATTTTTTCCTAATAGATTCAAAAATATCTAACCAGAAAAATATCTAACCAGAAAAATATCTAAGATTAAGACTTTTGAATCTATAACTAGTCACTTAAGTTAATATGATAATGAATGTGTTTCATAGCTTTATGTTCATTTATCACATTACACTAACAATTTTCTAATAACAAATTAAAATAGCATAACTTGTCCATGTACAACTTTTTTTCTTCTTATTGGAGTTGAATATTTGGTAATAATTTTCATGATAATTAATTGTGGTTGGTTTGGATTGGGCTTGCAGGTAGAAAATTAAAAATCCGATGCCCATCGATTGTCATTGAATTTCATTGGTTTGGTTCGGTTCTTGCCCGAATTGAAAAAATATCCAACCCAAACACTATGGTTTGGTTCGGATTCAGGGTTGGTTCAGATTTACCCGAACCAATGAACACCCCTACTCACATCACCCAAGTCCTATCCCTACTAGCTTCCTGCCAGTTTTATGCAAAACTAAGCAAATGCCGATTTGGGGTTCTTTCCATTGACTACCTAGGTCACCTTATATTGACTGAAGGTGTACAAGCTGACCCTGCAAAAATTCAGGCCATGATCTATTAGCCTCCACCTAAAAACATCACTGCACTGCGAGCTTTCCTAGGTTTAACAGGGTTCTACTGATGTTTTGTATTGCATTACGCTTTTATTGCTAGCCCTCTCATAGATTTACTCAAAGCTAATTCATTCAAATGGACATACGCAGTCGCTTTAGCTTTTGACACTCTCAAAGAAGCAATGATCAAATTACCGACACTTACCTTACCTAATTTCTCTAAACCCTTCGAAGTCACAACAGATACGTCCACCACAGCAATTGGCACAGTTCTGTCCCAGAATTCCAGACCCATTGCCTTTTTTAGCAAAAAGTTGAACTCCCGCCTTTCAGCTTCCTCTACATATGTGCGCTAGTTGTATGGCCTAATCGAAGCAATCAAAAAATGGAGGCAATATTTGTTAGGATCCACTTTTAAGATATTCATAGATCATAAGAGTTTGAAATGCCTCATAACACAAATAATCCAAACCCCAGAACAACAAAAGTGGTTAACTAAATTAGTGGGTTATAACTACGAAATCCATTACGAACCTGGAAAAGACAATGTTGTCGCGGGCGCATTATCTCGAGTAACTGGGCCACCAATTGAGGAAATCTGTGCATCTATTAGTTTCCCTTATTCTCCTTTAATTTCTAAATTGCAGTCCTTTTTTCTACTAACCCTGCAGGTCAGAATTTAATCAGGAAAGCTTAAGAGGACACCAAAATGCAGCAATACTTTTCTCACAAATCAGACTTACTCTACTTCAAGGAAACATTGTTCATACTAGAAGAAACAGGGCTTCAATTGGAAATTCTACATAAATTCCATGCTTCTCATTTAGGAGGACATTCCGGGATTCAAGCTACATTGGCGCGCCTATCTGCATCTTTCTACTGGCCTGGTATGCACAAAGAAGTAAAACAATTTGTTAACCGCTGAACCACATGCCAACACAATAAATACAACACCCATGCCCCTTACAGTTTACCGCAACCTTTACCTTTACCTCAACAAGTTTGGGATGACATCTCCATGGACATTATAACCAACCTTCCCCAATCGAACCATAAAACTGCCATCTAGGTCATTGTCGATCGTCTTACCAAATTTTCCCATTTCATTTCGCTACCCGCAAATTTCACTGCTGCATCATTAGCTCCAATCTTCATTTCTGAGATTTACAAACTTCATGGGGCATCCAAAACTATTGTTAGCGACAGAGATCATATCTTTGTCAGCCTGTTTTGGCGCTCCTTCTTCAAACACTTGGGCACAACACTTGCTTTCAATAGTTTGTACCACCCACAGATAAATGGACAAACTGAAGTTTTAAATTACTGTTTATAAACATACCTGCGTTGTTTTGTGAGTGACGAGCCACAACTATGGGTTTGCTTCCTATCCCTTGCAGAATTTTGGTATAATACAACTTACCACTCCACGATCAGTATGACTCTGTTCGAAGCTCTATATGGTCGAAAACCACCCACCTTGGTTCCATACACCAGTGGGAAATCCAAAATCAACACATTGGATGAATTACTCCACAACAAAGCTTGCATCCTCCGTGTGCTCAAAGAAAATCTCACCAAGGCAAGAAATCGAATGGTACAACAAGTAAACTTGCACCGCAAAGACAAACAATTTGAAGTTAATCAATGGGTTTTCTTAAAGCTTTCAGCCTTACCAACAAAGTTCCGTTCAACACAGACCTTTACAGAAGCTCGCAAGACGCTATTACGACCCTTTTCGCATCTGCAAACGCATTGGTTCTGTATCTTATGAGCTTGAGATTCCCACATCCTCTAGGATTCATCCTGTCTTCCATGTTTCCCTCCTCAAGATTTGTCATAGCCAATCAACAACTCAAGTATTTCCCCTTCCCGATCCGGTGGCATTTCTGCCTCAAGTACTGACCCCAGTTGCTGTACTAGCTAACCGGGTGAAGTCGAAGAAATGTTGATTCAGTGGGAGGGTTTGTCAATCTCTGAAGCCCCTTGGGAGCAGAAAACAATGTTTATCTCAAAGTACCCCCACTTTAATCTTGAGGACAAGATTTGTCCCAATGGGTTCGGTAATGTTACAAATCAGATGGGGGCCAATAACACAAACAAAGAAAAAAAGAAAAAAAATCAACACCAGTTCCAATACTGAACCAAGAGAAAGGCCCAAAAGATCATCCCAATTACCCATTAGATTCAAAACATGAATAAAACTCTGGCTATCTAGAAGCATCTTTAGAAAAGGACAATTTTGTGAGCTGTCAAATTGATACCTATCCTTTTTTACGGTTAGTACTTGGCAGCAAATGAGGATAAGAATAAATTAGTACTTCTCTTTTATTTGTATAAGATGTTGACAAGTGTCTCTAGATCCTATGATTTAGGAACATTTGTATTGAATTGCAGTCTATAAAAGAATGAAAAAGGAATGAAAAAGGCAGAAAAGTTATTATATCAATTCTATCTCTCTCACTCAGACTTTCCCTGACACAAGGGGAATTTAATTCTTGTTCTTTTTTCTATCAGAATCTTACTAGTAGGTTGTAATTCCACTTCTTCAATTGCCCTTACCAAATGGAAAGGACCATAGTATCTTTTGGACAACTTATGAATTCTTTGACCTTTTGCAAAGCGTGGCCTATAGGGCATGAGTTTTACGAAAACTAAGTCACCAACTGAAAATTTGTGGGTAACTCGTGTTTAGTCTGCTATGTTCTTCATGGTTTTGTGTGCTTTTGCCAGTTTGCTTTTCAACTCCCACAACACCTTTGTCTTTATCACCATGGCAAGTCGTAAGGACCATGATTTGTAGGCTTCATCTGCTGGCATGTGACACTAGGGATGGCAAACAGACCCAAACCCGCGGGGCCCACCCGCACCCGAACCCGAGTCAACGGGTGAAAACCCGAGTTGACTGGGTTTGGGTTTGGGTTCGGGTGCCACCCGATATTTCGGGTGTGGGTTTGGGTAGTGTGAAACCCGCGCCCGAAACCCGAAATCACACCCGAATATATATATATATATATATATATATATATATATATATATTATATAATATATTATATATAATATATATATAATATATATATATATATATATATATATATATTATGGAAAGTTGTAAGAAAATTGTAGGAAAAATATATTTTATGTATTTTGTTGCGGGTTTGGGTGAAAAAACCCGAACCCAACGGGTGTGGGCGTGGGTGTTATTTTGTCACCCGAATAGCTTTTGGGTTTGGGTTCGGGTTCGGGTGGTAATTTCGGGTGCGGGTTTGGGTAGTATAAAACCCGCACCCGCGGGCACCCGTTGCCATCCCTATGTGACACAGTTCCTTACAAACTCAGTGACACCTTTGCGCATTCCTTTCCACAACACATTTTCTTGCAGCCTACAAAATGTTTATTTCCAAGGTGAATATCTGGGTAAAAACAATTTGTCTTTGAAAAAGACCAGCTCATTCACAAGTTGAAAATCCATGTATTCCTCCGGCTTTGTTTTCAGGTCTTGAACCAATTTCCCGAACTCAACATCTTGTGCTACCTGTTCCTTAAATTTCTCAAGGAATTCCATGTTAAGTATATACAGAGCTAAACAATGGATCCTAAAGAGAGTATCCACCACTCGATTTTGGCCCGGGCTTATATAATATCTCATATGAATACCCAGGAGTTTAGCCAAATAAAACTGTTATTTAGGAGTTTGAATTACTTGTGTAATCAATTCGCCTTATAAGCTCCTTTGATCAATGTGAATTGTGAACTTTTCTCCTAGCAGGTACGCTCGTCATTTCTTTACCGATGAAGTAATGGCATACAACTCCCTTATATATGTAGAATCAGCCAACAACGTTAATGGGAACTGGCCAATTTAACATTGCACTAATCTTTTTCGGACCAGGACCCACGCCCTCACAGAACATAATATGTCCTAAGTACTCAATGGAGTTCTAAGATATGGAGTTTGAGAGTCAATAAATATTGGAATACAACTTCCAAGTGTTGCAAATGTGCATCCAACTTGGCCGTTGGAGTTGATGAAGATTAGCTTCCTCTGGACCGAGTTTAAGAACACCACTGAGATGGACTTGGGCTCTATCTTTGCTGAAGCTCTTTGTAAGCTTGTGAGGATGTAACTTGGCACTCTCATATTTTGATAAATTCAAAAGTGCCTTTAGTTAAAAATGGTATTAATTGTCCCAACAAAATTTCTGGTAGTTTATTTAAAATTTCCAGTAAATAACAATTTATTTCATATTTTTCAAAATTTTCCATTTTATATTGGAAATTTAGTGCAAATGTGAAATTTTCAGTAGTTTTGTAACTCAAAATTTTCAAACATCCGGATTTTTTTCGACTGTTTTGTATAGTTGTGATTGCACAGACAATTTTATATGGTCCAGAATGAATCCGAAGTTGTATAAATAGGGGTCATTTATTGTTGAGGAAAACATCTCAAAATGCATCTTTCTCAATGTTTGATTAAGGCATAAGTGTACTTCAATGAAGATAATTCTCCTGATGAGTTATGTCTTTCGGATGACACCACATCTCTCGCCAACTTGACATCCAAGTTGAATGAATTGTTTCATGATACTAATAACATAAAGGTGAGAAAGATCAAGTTTCGTGAAGATTGGACTGATAGTGATGGAAGGGTGAAATACAATCTTATTAAGTTGGAGGCTGGTGAGGATTTGACGGACACGTGTGGAGATCATTTCGCCATAGGCTAACTAAGGGGCCGATCGAGTTTGATGCGAAGATTTTAAGATCTGTCGACGACAAAATTAAGATGTTGAAACATCCATAATCATCTGGTAGTGTATAGGTTTCCATGTTTCGTTATTTTTAATTTATGTTTGTTGTAATGTTTTAAGTTATACTCACATTCGAAACATGTAATCGTCAGAATATTATATAATAAAAGATACGGTGGTGGTAAGTAGTCTGAGTCAAAAATACAAATAATACAACTATAAAATCAAATAAATAAATAGACCCCACGGGCTATGTGTGTTGCCCGAGATAATCCATTAAAACCTCACCATATGGGTTTACCAAACCATGAGGTTATCCTATTAATAGCGGTCATCTGCAGGCGCTTCTGGTCATCTGTGCCTGGTGGAGGTGGCAGTGATGGCACATCATTAGTTGGTACCCCAACATCAGAAACCCCAATATCAGAAGGTACTCCAGCACCTGAAGGCCCTACATCATCCGTACGATCAACATATGGGATGATGCGAGGGTGTGATACATCGAGGTACCACTCAGGTAACCATCCTCACACTGCAAGTCGTGATGAACTCTCACTGCTCAATTTCTAATGGCACGGGCATAATTGATAATGTTACTCTGAAATCACATGTCAATGCCCTAGCTGGAACATCCGAAACTGGTTGTGGAACGCCTAGACATACCCATACTATCGCAGACACCTCTCAGGAAAGTGTTTAGCCACTAAGATCTCCCACCTCACATGACCTGAAAATAAAGAAGACTCGTCAAACTCACGGTGGACCCTGTGACTTGTGTATGGTGTCCAGATGCCATACTCTACTCTTAGAGCATCAAGCCTCCTCCTATACTCCGCAACACCACTTGAATGCTATTGCCCAACCTTCTATCTCCTCATCTGTGGGACTCCCGCAGGGGTATGTTGCACCCTGCTATCATAGATGGTGGGGAAATGCCCGTATATCTAACACTGATAAAAGAAAATAGACACAACAAACAATAATTAAGAAATGTTACAAATAATAATGAAATAATAATTTATAGTATGCATGTAATAGACTCAAATAACCAGCACGCTGTCTTGTCTCAAAGACAGTTGCAACTCCAAGTGTTGTATATAGGATGATCAATGTAGCATACCCCTAAGCCCAACTTGTATGCTTAAGGCTACTAAACAGACATATGTGTCGAGCATCAATATAAACATAAGACTTATCCACAAAGAGAATACATGCTACTAGATCTAGCATGTACACCCTAGCGGAAGCCTCATACATTCGTGCCTCAACAAGCTCGTTATACCTATCCTGATGCCAAGAAATTCGAAGGTGAGCTCCCATGTTGAAATATAATTCCTCTAGCACAACTCCCTCAATGACTCCTAAATCCTGTACAACCGTCATACATGCAACCGTCTGGTTAATAATAGGAGCAGTAAATAATCTATTGGCGATAGGGAGATGGAACAAGGAGGAGGCATCATCCAAAGTGATAGTCATCTCTCTAAATGGAAGATGAAAGGAAGATGTCTACTTGTACCGTCGCTTAACAAAAGCAGTAATACGTGGTGCGTTCAGCATGGTCAGTGGGGATTATAAGCATATCTTCACTCAATCTCAAATTATAAACATGAATCATTCTCTTCAACAATTTAACAAGTCCACTACAAACTCTAAACCAATGGGAAAAAACTCATTCTATTTCTCCTTCTAACCACTTCAAACCTTTGAAATCCTTCAAGATCGAATTTTTGCTTTCAAAAACTACACACTTCAAATGAAAGATTAGACCACTAATATTTCCTAACAATAAATCACACACACAATGATGATTTTCCATAAGCATGATGAAGATGAAGATTTGAGAGAGATAGATTTAATCTCTCATTTGAAATGTTTGGAATGAAACCCATATTTTTAGGTGCATGATTTATTGCCCACAAAAGAGTAAAAATGAAATAAATGAATCAATTCAGTATTTCCATGAATCAATTTAATAATGGAAAATGATTAGTGTTGAGGTTGAATTGAATTAATTCAAACCAACATTTTGAATATGTTCATTTTCTCATTAAATCAATTCATTTTGGAATCCTGAATTTTTTTTTTGACAAACATAAAATCAACTCATATCATTAATCAAAATGTGTTCAATACAAGAAGGAATCATATCAAAGGAACTACACCTAGTCCAAGAATCGGCCGCCTTTGCTAACGCATTAGCCACCGAATTCGCTTGGCGTTTTACAAACTTTACCTCAAAGTTGGGAAACTCAAGCAGCAGCTTATTGATGGAAGAAATAATAGAACAAAAATCCAAACAACCTTGCCGCTCTAACAAGATAGCTTGAACCGTTATTTGAGAGTCGCTTTCAAAAATGACATTCTCCATGTGCAACCCAATGGCACTATGGATAGCTTCTTTAAGAGCCAAAGCTTCAGCTTCAAGAATAGGAAAGTTGCAAAAATCCCAAGCTGCTCCCGCAAAAAGAAAACTCCCTAGGTGGTCTCTCATGCACCAGCCCCTGTTGGTAGTACCCCTTCTAGTATTAAAACCGGTATCAACGTTGCATTTAACTCTACCTTCAACCAGTGGGACCCAATACTGAACCAGAGGCACATTATCAGAAGGAACATTATCTTTTTGCGCCGAAAACCACTCACTCCAACTACAAAAAGCATTCAACCCAAGCTTAGAAAAAACATCACACTCATTATTCCAAATCAAGTTATTGCGGTTCTTCCACAGCAAATCAATCATAACCGCAACTCTGCCCGCAATCAAATTGTCCTCCTTACTACATGTATCAAGAAGAAGGGAGGTAATATCATGAAAAGAAAGAGTACGGGAGTCAATAATATGGGACAAACCTGTTGCCCGCCAACACTGATTAGTAATCGAACACCCAAAAAAGACATGCCACGAGTCCTCCATAGCATCCTCACAGAAAGGACAAGTATCAGGACAAGAAACATGATGTTGACGCAGCCTCACTCTCGTCGGAAGACAATCCCGACAAATTCTCCATAGTAAATGTTTCGCCCTAGGAGGGCTTTTAATGTTCCAAATACTACACCAATTCCTCGTAATTCCTTCACCCACCGACCGAGAGGACTCCTTCCTCCACACCCGATAACCCGTCCTCACACTGTATTCCCCATTTTGCTCCTCTCCCCAGATCCATCTATCTTCCTGCACCTCATCAACTAAAGGAACTTGAAGAATAATCTTAGCCTCATCGGCCCCAAACATCTCACTGATTAACCCAGCATTCCAGAATTTACCATTGGGAGATAGGAGCTCATGAACAGACATGGCATACACACCTTGTATTTGCGGGCCATTCAGCATTCCTTCTCTACTACCCCTAAGCCACAGAGACCCCATCACCGGAATGTTCCTACCATCCCCAATACTCCACCTACACCCCAGAGACAAAAGAGACCTAGCTTGCCAAACACTACGCCACACAAAGCAAGGATTGTTACCCAAACTTGCTTCAAAGAACGTCGAGTTAGGGAAATACTTAGCTTTAAAGATTCTGGAGACCAAAGAATGAGGCTTGGATAAAAGAAGCCAACCCCGTTTAGCCACCATAGCCAAGTTAAAAGATTTTAGGTCCCTGAAACCAAGTCCGCCTTCACTCTTTGTACCTGTAAGTTTATCCCATGCCATCCAACGAATACAGTTATGATTGGTTCCACCACCCCACCAAAAAGAGTTAAGCATCTTCTCAATATCCGAAACAATACCATCAGGGAGAATAAACAAACTCATAATATAGGAAGGAATAGACTGAAGCACCGACTTTATCATCACCTCTTTACCCGCCCGAGAAAGAGGCCTCCCTCTCCAAGAATTAATCTTCTTCCAAACCCTATCCTTAACATACCCAAAAGTGGCTTTCTTGCTCCGACCAATAGCAGACGGGAGACCCAGATAGGTACCAGTACCCATAACATGACGCACCCCCATGATCCTAGCCAAATCCTCCTGGGCCGGCCGACTAATATTCCTACTAAAAAACACCTCAGATTTCGATAAGTTAATATCTTGGCCAGACGCATCCGCATATACTCTAAGGATCTCCATAATATTATGCACTTCGGAAAGATTTGCCCTGCAAAAAAGAAAACAATCGTCAGCAAAAAGTAGATGGGACACACTAGGTGCCCCTCTACAAATCTGAATCCCGTGGAGATTCCCACGAGCAACCTCTCGATTGATTAGAGTTGAAAGACCTTCTGTGACAAGAATGAAGAGATAGGGGGATAGAGGGTCTCCCTGTCTCAAACCTCTTCCTGGCTGAATAGGACCAACAGTATCCGCATTCATAAGAACATAGTAATGCACCGAAGAAACACACATCATCATCCAGTTAACCCACACATCCGTAAACCCCAACCCCTCCAGCATCCCCCTCAGAAAGCCCCAATCCACCCTATCATACGCCTTACTTATATCAATTTTTAGGGCCAACTGAGCATTGTGACCTGAAGTCCTCCTCTTGAGATTATGAATAATTTCAAAAGCTATCATAGCATTATCAATAATCGACCGACCTTCCACAAACGCCGATTGTTCCTCTCCAATACATTTGGCCAGACACTTCTTCAATCTATTAGCTAAGAGTTTAGAGAGAATTTTATAAACCACATTACATAACGAGATAGGCCGCAGATCACCCATGCTATTAGGATTATCACACTTAGGAATAAGACATATGTTGGTATCGTTTAGAGTAAGCGGAAAATAACCACGCTCAAGCCAAACCTTCGCTTTGGAAAAAATATCATCACCACAGGTATTCCAGAAATTTTGATAAAAAGCGGGATTAAATCCATCCGGACCCGGAGATTTATCCGGATGCATTTGATTCAAAGCCTCTAGCATTTCCTCTTTTAAGATAGGAGCAGTAAGTAGCATATTATCAAAGTCAGTAATAACAGGCTGCACCAAATCCAGAACTAGAGCATACACTCCTGACTTGGCAGCAAACGGCTTCTCAAAATACCGCCTAGCAACCTCACACAAACCATCCTGATCTCTAACCTCAGATCGAGTCTCATCTGTAAGCACTTTAATTTTCTGTTTATTACGACGCACCGAAGCTGACCGGTGGAAGAACTGGGTATTAAGATCACCGCTACGGAGCCAATGCATCTTAGCCCGTTGCCGCCAATAAATGTCATCCCTGATAAGAATTTTATTATACTCATTATGAGCTTCCATATAGCGAGCCGCATTCACCGGGTCCATACTACCACGATACAGTTCCAACTGGGCACGAATTAAATCCCTATCCTCAAACTTCTGTCTGGCCCGCAGCCTGTTCCAACGCTGCAGATCAGCAGCACACGCCGCAAGTTTACTCGTGACTGAGTCCGAAGCAGCAATACCCCAACCTTCATCAACAACCGCCGACACTCCTTCCTCCTCCAACCACCAGTTTTCGAACCGAAAAGAACTCCTCTTCTGCCGATGTTGCACAGGATTACACCAAAGGAAAATCGGGCTATGGTCAGAGTGGGAAGCAATAAGATTGAGTAACTTTGCTGAAGGGAACAACTGCAACCAAACCGAATTAGCGAGAGACCTGTCCAACCGTTCCTCAATCATATGCGGCGTTCCTCTACTCTTCGTCCACGTAAACGGATATCCTTCCAAGTGAATGTCCGTAAGATCACACTCACTCACCACCTCTTGAAATCCGTTACACAACCAGTCAGGGTGTGGGTGAACCCCTTGCTTATCCGATTGAGCCAACAAGTCATTAAAATCACCACTGATACACCACGGTAACTGAGACATATCATTAAGCTCTCTGATCATAGCCCAAGCCTGTCGACGTCTCGCTCTTTCTGGGAACCCGTAATAACACCTAAGGCGCCAATCACCTTTCTCCTCATCTTTAACAAGAAGGTTAATAAAGTTTCTACTAAAATTTATAATGCTGCACTTCTGAGTATTCCTCCACATAACAGCGATACCCCCACTTCGCCCCACAACATCTACTGCCAAACACGCATCAAACTTCAACGATACACGAATACGCTCCATCTTCTGCGAATTAGCTAGTGTCTCCGTAAGAAAAAGAACGTCGGGATGGTACTTCTGAGCCAACGTCCTCAAATTAGGAATTGCTCTCGGGTTGCTCACTCCCCGACAATTCCAACTAATGATTCTCATTGGTCCCGGCAGTCCTGGTTGCCAGGACATGCCGATAAAAAATGTTGATGAGCCTCAGAAGCGTCCCCCTCCACAGACTGACCCTCCGCTCTCCTTCTCTTCTTATCCACCTGCCCTTCCTCAGAACTAGTGCATACCGGGGTAGGACGAAGCACAACAGAACCAGTCAGGACACTATGGGAATCATGGACATCTTGCAATTTTTTAGTGTTGGTAAGCTTAGTCTGTAAGTTTCTGGTTTTGAGAGTTTTCGTTTTTGGTTTGAGAGAAGCAGGTTTAAGGCCTTGTTTCTGTTGTGTAATATTTAAAGGAAAAGGTTGTGGTATGGAAGGAATAGAAATGGCTTGTGGTTGGCTAAAAGTCATGGTGGGCCCAGGTTGAGGACCAATCAAATAAGAAAGTTTTTGTGTTGAATTGGCATTTAAAATAAAAGGGCTAGAAGAAGTAGCAAAAGGCATGGTTTTTCGGTCATCAGCATGTGGAACAATATCTGTCCCAGGTGCAACATTAAAAATGGCAGGTGGGGTCCGCAGGACATTAGGTATAGTAAAGCCTAAAAGTGGATTCTTGTCTTCTACTGGTAGCGACAAGTGCTGACTGGGTCTAGGAGGTTCAGAAATTGCAAGATGCTCATTAACAGCCAAATCATGAGCCAATGATTGTCCATTAATAGGATTTAAAGTATTGTCTCCAACATGTTTAGGAGGTGGTCCCCGCACTGTCTCCTCTCCTCCATCACTCGCCTCTCCCTGCGCCTGAAACACACGCGTCTGGTAATCACGCCCTCCTTCACCATTGAAATTCGTGACTTCTCTCTCATCTTTCAACCACCGCGACGTACCGCCCCCAAACCGTCTATTCTCCGCCCTAAGCTCCGCTGACCAGCCCCGAATCCCCGAGTCTTCCTCCATAGCAAAACGAATGGCACAACATTGTTCCGTTTGCCCAACAATACCACACACAAAACAAAACAAACCCAACTTCTCAAACTTGAAATTGACAGAACACCACTCCCCACCCTTGTTCTTCACCCGTGTTCCCTTCTTTAATGGCAGACGAACATCAATTTTAACCCGCAGACGCATATACTGCCGCCAAAAGCTAGAGTTATTGTTCTTATCATACTCCACGAACGACCCGATGAAATTCGCCATAGTCTTCCCTACTCTCTCCACCATAAGCCCAGCTGGAAGGTTGTGGATTTGGACCCAGAAATCCACATGGTATAAGGGAATATTCTCAATCTGAACTCCCACCTGCACTTTTTCAATAACCAACATATTACTATCATATGACCAAGGACCTCCTTTGACCACTGCCTCCATGTCCAGCCTATGACTAAACTGAAAGAGGAACCGACCATCCATGGCTTCCTTGATCATTACTTTGTGAACCGGTCTCCAAATATCCGCCAAACGGGTCTTCATAGATTTAACGTGAATAGATCTGTCACTTAAAAACCGTCCAACAAGGCAGAACTGTAACTCCCCGACGTCTCCATCTTCACCGCCGACATCGAAACAAAATCCTTCCTCCGCCGCCTCATCATGAATAGAGAGATCCTCCAACCTAGGTTCATTCGATATACTCATGACAACAACCTCTTGTAGCAAAACTGAACTTTCTGAAAAAACGGAACTGAAGATCCAAAACAAGCCAGGAAAGTCTTCACACAGGAAGAGAACAGACAAGCTTCTCAAAAAGAGAAGGAAAACAAACCCTAGCAGAGCACTAGGAAATAATTCTTTTTGGTATTTGTTCAATTTTTGGAATCCTGAATTGAGTCGGCCAAAGCCATGAATCGATTCAAACAAACTAAATAAAAATGGAAGATTGAGGTATTTTAATGAATAGGTTCATAAGGTGTTTGAATTGATTCAAATTAAAAAAATATTGTATTGAATAGAATCATTCAACTACCAAATCAAGTCAAGTAGCTAGAAAACCTTGAACCCATTCAAGTTGTCCTTGGATCGAGCCAGGTAAGGATTGACTTTTAGTCAACTTATCAAATGCATGGAAAATTTGTTTTGATATTTGTTTGATGATTATTGTTGTAACACCCCATTTCTAGCCGTTGAATATTATTACAATCAGAGTTACAAAATTTCAACATACAACAGGATGCCATATTTTCTACTCAAAACAAAATCTTTTAATCTCATGTAAAACAAATACATAACACTTAAAACTCGGATGAACCGATAGCAACATAATTTGATCTTTGAAAACAAACCAACTTTCATTAATTAAGCAGCAAAATCACAATTACAACTTAAATGACATATTATCTTGTCCAACTGAAAACAAATTTAAAGATGAAAAATTACTTATTAATATCAACTTAAAATTTAGCAACTATTATAATACAACTATAAAACACAAGCTTTCATCCTCCCGAGTGTTACGTATCAGAGCGACGACACTTGACTTGAACTACTGAAGGTAAACAACCTACACTCTGGATTACTTGCACGTTACCAACATAGGGGTGACATTCAAACAAAAGGGGTGAGATATCAAACAATATAATCGGATGTATGATAAATACTATATTAGAATCATTTCATGCAAAATCACCACTTCATATGTTTTTAAACAAAATTTCTCACAACACATATTTTCAACAAGATATAACAACTATTTCAGCTTCACAACGACTCAAAGATGCAACTTGAATGCGACTCATTAAGATACACATGCATGTGGTACCAACGCAGCAAAGCCCCCAACTTAGTATTTTTGCCAATTAATAGAGGCATCAACAAGGCATAAGCCTTCAACTTAAATTTGCCAATCCAGGCCAACTTATCGAGCATTAGCTCCCAACTTGATATGCTATGTATGCGACAATATTATGAACCCAACAACAACAAAACAACAATTCAACAACAACTCCACAACAAATCAACACTAACCATAAGCCTACAACTTAGTCTTGCCAATAAATATGCGCAATAACAACATAACAATGATTCAGCGTTGTCAATAAGCCGACAATATTTTTATAAATTCGAAACACCTCTACAAAGTATTTTTATTAATTTATTCTATACTCGTAACTCGTAAAAATTATAAAAATATTAATAATTATAATTCAACAGAGTTTCCATGGAACTCTAAACAATTCTACGACAGTCCCTACAAATCTAAAGTGCTCAAAAACACCTTACTGACCCTTACATATAAGGATAACCCTTATGAACTTAATTGGCTAATGGTCTGACTCAAGTAATAATAAAACAACTCTAAGGTGTCAAATATCTTTAATATTAATCATACGGATCATCAGATATGACTCTAAACAACTCGAAAGCAACTCTAACAATCCTATTGATAACTCTAATGGAATTCAAAATAATTTAAATTAGTCAAATAATGCAAATATTCATCTCTAACTCGAAACTCCTAAAAGTATTATATCAATAATATGAATTTATTAATATTAATATTATGATTATTATTATTATTATTATTATTATTATTATTATTATTATTATTATTAAATTGTTACGGTGAAGACTTAACAACCTTGTGTTCTTTGCCATTCACGCGAATAATTTCGGTAGTACATCAAGCAGTTCTCTCGTATGTCCATCATAATTTCACACAAACAAGTATCATATTTTATGATAATTCTAATAAAATGGTATACTATACATACATACATATATATTCAAGGTACTACTCGGCACATGTGGAAGGGGTGTCCGACACACACCCTATGTGCCCTTTGGCACACTCCTTAATGTGCCCTTCGGCACATACTAATTTCAACCGTGCCACTCGGCACAACACCTGTGCCCCTCGGCACAGCGTGTTATCTCAGTTTTCACGCAAACTTAATCATGTCGGTTACCAACGCTAATACAGAGCCAATTTCCATCTATTACCTTATAGTATCAGACCACATCAATAGAAAACAACATAACCAACAGAGAAGTGGAACAACACATCAACATGGAATAATTTCCAACAGTCAGACTCTATAATTATTTAGATTAATTATGCAGATAATTTAGGAGCAATTACAACATGGTAACAAAAACTCAGAACAATCACAACAATTTCACACTACAACGACTTTACACCAAACACACAAAATAACAGACAGAGCAACAATTCTACACAACCCAATCCCCTACATAATATCCATCGTAATTCTCATTATAGATTCAGAACCACACCCTTACTTTGGATTGAAGGCTGCTCCATAAATCTATGGTTGAATTTGGCTTTGCCCTAACCTCCAGCCTTTGCCTCTTTTCCTCTTTCTTTGTAACTTCTCACGTTCTCAATTCTCCAAAATTCCTTACCAATTAACCTAATCCTCCTTATTTAACTTAACCTTATAATTTTATTATTCATATTGGGCTTAACTTCCACACCCCACCATTTACTACATTCAGCCACCGAAACAAGCCCAACTATAATTTACTTCATTATTCCACCACTACTAATTAATTAATTAATTCAAATAAAATAATAGAAACTCCAATAATTCACAACCACTTCATAATTCATCGAATAATCCAAAAATACGCAATTAAATAATTAACGAAATATTCGGGACGTTACAATTGTAATAAGGAACCTAAAAAACAAATGATAAATACAAAAAGCAGAACATCAAAATAAAGAAATGATTGATATTGTGTCAGAGGAAAATTTCATTCTTGCCAATTATACTCACACCAATAGTGGAACATCTTGACAAAGGCCTTAGCAACGAGATACAGTTAAGAGGGGGGAATATGGAGATGCTTGAGTACCACTCTCTCGAATATTTAGAAAGAGAGCCTCATTTTCAGTCTTTGGAATACACACACTTGTATATGGGGATGAAGCCCCCTTCAAACATGTTGCAGATCCTTCTATAAACATCAATAGGGAAAATAAACCATCCAGAGGATGAGCCTACCTCCATGAAAGTATTTTCGACAATGGTAGCAATATGGAAAGAAGCAAGGTGCAATATTTTGGGTAAGGAAATGGGAGGATACTTGAAGAAAAATAGAAGAATTTGAAGGCGTTGAAACATCATGTCAGTCCAAAATGCTAAAGCATAAATCGACAAGGCCACGAGGGAACAAGAGGTTTTTGGCGATCGACGAAGGAACAAAGTCACAAAATTACAACAAACTCGAATAGGGACAGTGCTAGCGAAAATCTCTTTGAAAAGCCAAACCTCCCTTATATAGGAGCTTGAGCCAAACAGACCAGCCGTCCATAATGTGGAACGACAGACAAACAAAGGACAATAATTAGATTTATGCATTGGAAAAAAAATGACACTTGAGGGCATTCAAATGCTCTAGCCTGCGAAATAGGGGCCTCAAACGTTAAATAGTATGAAGTGGCACGAATAGAGACACACATTTAATACGCTTGTCCATCATTTCTCTTGATCGAATTTGTCAAGTCTCACTCACTGGATATTCGAGATGTCCATGCTGCAGCAAAGTTTTTAAGACCTTACATTCAATATTTCACGGCAAGCCTTAGGGACAATTGTTCTGAGCCGACCGAAGACCTAATAAGGAAAAGCCTATTAATGCTCCAAAGGAAGCCATATAATCCGCTTAGTCCAAGGATAAATACTTCTACGCGTGTGAGATCCGATGTACATTTCATTCTATCCAATTTTTATCACTATCACAGACCTGTGCATTAGAGTGTTAACCTTACAAGTTCATCCCCGCGACCCATCCTCTGTATCAGTGACATGTAACACCAATTGAGATGTATAACCTCATAACTCAAGTGTAATTTTGATTTTGATTCAATATATATATATATATATATATATATATATATATATATATATATATATTGTTGGGTCATCATGGGAAACATTCATATTGGGTCAAGAGCAACACACAAGTGAAAGAGACACCACATATTCACCAAAAACTTTAAGGTGATAGGTGTATGGGTCATCTCACTTATAAAATGCTCAACCTCCATTTTTCCAAGCAATGTGGGAATAACAATAACTCACACTTGAACACAATAATCTCCCCCTCAAGTGTGATTCCATCCACAATGCTCTCCCTCAAGCGAAAACTCTTTTCATCCATATACACTTGTACTGCCGTTGTAGGCACTACAACAGGACACGTCGCCTAACCACCACATTGTCAGAAATACTTTTGATACAAGGAGCCGGTCCCTTAATTGAACCATCGACTCTAAAACCACAGTTGGGGAGTCTGGAAGAGTCGAGAGTACCAACGAGACCAATTCTCCAGGATCACAAGAGAGGGAGACACCACATCTCAGCCCAAAACCTTAAGGTTTTAGGTGGACAAATGGTGTGTCTCTCACAAAGATGTGTCCCAAGTTAAAAAGTGCTCCCTCGTTGACCCCCGTGTTACCTCCAACAGTGGTATCAAAGCTTTTGGTTCTATTCGGGGATAAGTGTTCGTAGTATGCTCTGTGATTGCAGCTTTGTCTGATCTTCCACATCATAAAAGAATGGTGGTGTTGTGAAAAAGTTTGAGTTAGAGAAAATTGATGGAAGAATTATTTTTTTACTTGTGGAAAGTTCAAGTCAAAGATGCGTTGATAAAATCAAGATTACTGATCAGTGCATTTTTATGCACGTTCTTCCATGTTTGTACTCAAGCATTTCTTCGGTTTGTTTTATTTATTTTTATGTTTTAATATGTTTTTATATTTTATTTTATTTTTGCACTTATTTGTTTTTCGTATTAATTTTTCAGCAATAACAGTCTGCACGGAAACGTTCATATCTGGAGTTCCAGGAGTCCGATTGAGGCGTTCTAATAATCGCCGGAAAGCTAAGAGAAAGAGCTACAATTCTTATGTTGGAGTCAAAGTCAGAATCGGACTGTAGAAGGGCCAGAATATTCGTTGAAGTTGCAGCACTAGTTTTAGTTAATTTTCGGGTCAGTTAGTTTTGGGCCTGGGTCGTATTTTTGACCCAGTTGGATTGTAAAACGGGTCGCTCTCTCTCCCCTTAGGGTAGCAGCCGCGACACTGTTCACTGACCTTCACTATTCACGAAAACACTATTCACGAATTGGAGAGCTTGCAAAGAATGACTATGGAGAACTAATTTTCCAAGAATCAATCTGCTGTAAACGAATTCCACTTTGAGGTTCTTTTATAAATTCCATATTGATCTGTTTCCTTTGAATTATTCTTATAATCTCAATTATTTGCTTAATTTGGTTGTGGCTATAGGATATAATTCTTAAATTCGATTGTTGTTGTTGTTTCTGAATCATATTCGCGTTACCGTAGCTTTTGCGTTATCGCGTTCGATCAATTTGCGTTTGCTTAATTCGCATAGGTTTTATTCCGTTTGCTTAATTCGGATTTCAGAAACTTCCTTCGTATAATTGCTATTGCGCTTGTTGATAGTTGTTGTAGTCGAATAGGAACTGACCCGTTTGGAAATTTATATGAATCAATGATGAGGCGGAAGTCGATACAGTAGGTTGACTCGTTTTAGCTTAATTATTAATCACTTTTTCAAATCAGCTTATTTTCAGAATCACTTTTGATAATCATTTTTCGACCAAACCAACCCCCCCTAAATCGATTTAGCTTTTAGTTAATAAAAATAAGAATCCTTTGAGAACGATATTTCGAGTCAACTGTCGTTGTACTGCTTTTATACTAAACAACTCGTTTTTGACCCACGCGCGACAGCGGATCAATTACACAAGGTGCAAAATTATGTCGATGGTTGAAGAGCTTCCTACCAACATGAAAGTTGCACCATAAAGTTTCAACCTGGTTTTTGGCATGTGAAAATTCTTGGAGTGGTTTAGGTTCAAGTGAAATGTATTCTTCATGATAAAGTATATTATTGTCGGCGATGACAATGTGAAATTCTTGAAGTGGTTTATCTTCAAGTGAAATATATTCTTCATGAGAGAGTATGGTAGTTTTAAAAACTATGATTGTTGGTGAAGACAATGTGAAAATTCTTGAAGTGGTGTAGCTTCAAGTGACTATCCTCTTTACGGTGGAGTATGATTGTCGGTGAAGACAATGAAAGTTTATGTATTATTTTTAATCAATGTGGAGATTGATGAGATTGATTGAAAATATACATGTTGATACTCTTTATGGTGGAGTATGATTGTCGGTGAAGACAATGAAAGTTTACGTATTATTTTCAATCAAGGTGGAGGTTGTTGGGTTTGGTTGAAAATATATATGCTAAAAAAAGTTTCACATCACTTAATTTTGTGAAGGAAGAGGGAGTTCAAGACTATATAAATAATTCAAATTCTTCTTCGTTACAAGAGATATTAGTCAAAAAGCACTTTTACACCCTATAAATATATATTTTTTTGCTTTTAATATCTCTTATGAATCTTTTCATGTGCAATCAAATTTACTAGAGGAAAATATTTAGAAACATTTATTTAGATTTTTTTTGAAGTAATCAAAAACATAAAATGATAAATTTATAAACATTTTATTTTGATAAACAAAAAAAAAATAGTACAAAAAGAACGGAAAAAGTAGTTGAAGACTGCGAACTCTGTCAAATTTGATGGTCAGCGTGCATCTAGATGATTATCTCACACAAATGGGGTGGTTTCATCCATATATCTTTTTATTTTAGTTAAATAATTTAAATATCACTTTTTAAAGTGAGTTGTTGCATATTTAAATCCACATATAGCCAATTTAATATCTCTATATAACTATTAGTATTACTATTAATAATTAAGCTAATTTAATTTTTTTTATTAATTGAAAGTTTGGGATATGTTTGATAAAAAATTGTATAATTATTATTTTTTTTTTGATATTTTGAGGTGTGTGTAGATTAAAATTTGCGATATTTTATCATTGAACATTATTTAATGTGTGATGTGCTGTTAAATATTTTAAAATTCAAAAGGAATCTTTTGAAAACAGACATTTTATACCGTTTATCTAACTTTTTGAAAAAATTATATAAAAAAAGGCAAAACTCATGCACAATTTTGTAGATGTGGTTTTTACTATTTTCCAATGAAAATATTTTTCAATGAAAATATGACAAATATATTAAATATTATTTAGTGAGTGAAAATAGGAGAAATTTGTTACATATTTTCATTGAAAAATATTAAGATACTGACCTACAGAATTGTACCTAAGTTTTGTCCATAAAAAAAATCCTCACACATTGTATATGAAAATATTTATCATCAAAATTTTTGGTTATTTGGGAGGCCCTAGAGCCAGATTTAAAAGTCTATTTTAATATAAATCAATCTCAAATTTTTTAATATCAATTAAATAAAAAAATAGTAATTCCTTTTCCATTCTTTTAAATAAAAAAATTTAAAATATTAAAATGCAAAAAGTATATCTAAAGTCTAAACATATTTAAATAAAGAACAAATTAAATCTCAATCATACACCTCAATAATTTGATGTAATTGTAGTCAAATCTAGCCAAAAAAGCTGACTTAATATGCAAATAAAATGGCATGCAGTTGCCAGTTGGTGAAACAAACAATCCTTTGACGTTGTAAACAGAAATCTTCAAATCAAAATCAAATAATCCCAAAAAGTCACAATACACGGTTGTTGAGAATTTTGTCTTTTTTCCCAAACAAGGGAACAAACAACCAAACGCGCGTTTACTAATTCTAGCTTCTGCTTTTTCTTATACACCTTTTCTTCTCCTCATCATAAAACCCCAAAAATCAAAATCTCAAAAAATTCAAAAAACAAATTCAACCCAACATTCTCCTACCCTTTTTAATTCGTGGGCTGTCATTATTTTTCCTTGTTTCATTCTCAATTTCATAAAAATCATACCTTTGAATTCATTCTTTGTGTCGTGTTCTTGACAAAGATGTGTCCTTTAAGGTTTATTTTGGTGTTCTTCTCTGCGGTTCTGGCTGGTTACTATGCATGGAAAACGGTTTTTTCCTCACCAAAGATTGATTTGGCTTCTGATGATTCAATTGAGGAAGAAAAATCATCTTCCAAGAAAGAACAATTGGGTTTCATAAAGGTATATAGCCTTCAAATTCATGTTTCTATAATGGCTCATTATTTTTTATTCCTTACTTTTTTTTTTCTTTTTAAATTAATGTTTCTTCTCTTGATATTTAAGATTCCAAAATCTTGAATTTTTTAATTAAATTTTATAAATATTTTTAGACTAGTGTATGATTGGGTTTTTAGATGGTGTTTTATTGTTGAATTTTGGGTTTTTCTTTTTGTGTTTGGTTGTGTTTTTGTATTCAATTCATAAGAATATGTTGATTAGGTTATTACTTTTAGATGTTATAAAAATTTAGGGTTTTCTTTTTATGTTTGGTTGATTTTTTTTCCTCTAATTTTAATTTTTTTTTATTTTAAAACTCATCATATTGTGGAATGGGTTATTCATTTGAATTTTTATTATTTTTATTATTTGTGATTGGTTGTTTTTTATTTTTGAACTAACCAAAATGTTGATTGGGTTTTCAGATGATTCAAAATGGATTTTGGGTTTTTGTTGACATGGCTAGTGGAAGGTATTTATGGAGAAATTTGAGGCAAACAAACAAGGATGTTGAATTGAAGAGCTCTTAGAATTAAGAACTCTATGATTATGTAATTTCTTGTGTTCCCACTTTATATTCTTCATTGTTTGTGGGTTCAAGAATAATGTTTGGTTGGTACATTGAAAGAACTCTCAATGTACAAGTAATTGTTTTGCATTTTGTTCATGTTTGTTTTTAAAGCCTTATTGTCTCATTACTATTTAGATCAATTCAATTATCTTCAAATTTAATGCCAACAATGAAGAAAAATGAAGATTAAGGAGAAATAGATAATAATTTAAAAAGACAAAAAATAATTAAAAAATGTATGCCAGACATAAAAAAATTGTATAACTTATAATTAACTCATAGAATTATAATTTGCAATGTCACATATTTTTAACTTTGAGTATTGAATTAATAGTTTAATTGCAATTTTAATCTTTTTATTTTTCAGAAGGAGAATATTTAGATACAATTTCTTAAGTGTGGTTTATACTATTTTTCAATAAAAATATAATAAGTGTATAATTTTTTTTATACATACAATTTTCAACTATTTTTACAAATAGTATAAACCTTTTAAATTGTAGGTAAATTTTTTTCAAGAAAATTAATATCTGTTAAGAATCTTCATGTACACTTATCATATTTTCATTTGCAAATAGTATAAACCATATTTAAGAAATTGTAGGTAAATTTTTTTCTTTTAAGAAAATTAATATCTGCTTTGGAGGTGAGAATCTTCATGATTTTGTCACTAAAAAAAGATATTAGTTATATTTAGAAGTATGATTAGTGTTTATAGATTATTCTTAAGTTTTAGAAAGCCTCTAAGACAGTCTACGATAAATTTAAATGATGTGAGTCTGCCCTATTGTTTATTATAGTTTTTTTTTTTTGGGTATGACCTGACCTTTTTAAAGGCTTGATCATATTTGAAAGCTTATTTAAAAGTCTGTTTTACATTTAGGCTTTTAAATAGTCCATTTTATTATGAAGCCTCGGGAACCAAACTATAAATAAATATATAGGCCAATCTATTTAACCTATTTTATAAAATATATGCATACATAGTAGAATCTATTTCACCTAATTTTCATATATATATGAATATATGGGCCGTCTTATAAGGTTTTATAGACTTTTTTATATTTAATTAGATTGACTTTTAAAAAGGTCTAAACCTAGCTTTTTTTTATTGAATAGGCTTGACATGACCTTAAATAGGCTAGGTTATAGGCCCCTTAGAGCATACATATCCATGACACTCAATTTGGTGGTATAAATGGGACCCACTCAATATATTATATTTCTTCACATTTTTCAATTATTTAAGGAACTAAATTATATTTTTCAAATATCCATAACACTCATTTAAAACTCTAAAGTGGGTCCTATTAATCTTACAATTCCTCCATGTCACTTTATTATTGGCTAACAAAGAAAAAAACATTCAAAACCAGCCAAAGCATCGTGGTTGCAGAATGCAACGATGTCATATAAAAAGCATTGCAATTGTATTTAAATAATAGTATTTTCTGACATGGGTAGCTTTAAAATATTAAGACACTGTCGATAATGCTGCTCTTAGAACGGTCTGACATATTTCCATCCTTAGGTGGACTACAATATCTATACTCCTTTCGCTATAAAATGACCGTCGATTAAGATTTTTGCACACAAATTAAAATTTGTAATAATTTTGTCCTAAGACATTACTCTTTTACTAAATTAACCTTATTAATTTGTTGGAAGTACTGTACAAAATAATAATTATTTTTACATTAAAAAGCGAGAATGATAGTCCTTTCAAAACAAATTTTATTTATTAAAACGAAAATAATTTTGAAACAAATGAATACTAAATTATAATTCTACAATTTTTCACATCAAAATTGTTAGTACTTATTTATTTATTTAATAATTATTAATTAAATCTAAATAACCCTTTCATAAATTTTAGCAAATTCCATTATCTCTCTCTCTCTCTCTCTCTCTCTCTCTCTCTCTCTCTCTCTCTCTCTCTCTCTCTCTCTCTCTCTCTCTCTCTCTCTCTCTCTCTCTCTCTCTCTCTCTCTCTATATATATATATATATATATATATATATATATATATATATATATATATATATATATATATATAGATAGATAATTTACAAACAACTCTTCTAAAATAATATTTTCATGTAATTTGATTTAGTTACACGTGTAAAGTTTTTTTTACAACATCACTACAAAATTATTAATCTCATAAATATATTTTTACATTGAATAATTGATGGGAGAAAATTTTGGTACAATTTTTTAGGTTATACTACTTTTCAATAAAAATATGATAAATATATAACTTTCTCTTACACATAAAATTTTCTCTTATTTTCTTTAAAAATATATTAAAGCACATTTGTCATATTTTCATTAACAAATAATATAAACCATAACTAAACTCCTAATTTATATAATTAAAATAATGACATGCCAAATCTCCCAATAGCTAAAAAATAAGCCACAAAAAATGTTTTTTTATGAAAGAAGCCACCTAATCTTGTTTCCTCTCTACTCCCCATCCATCTATAATCCAATTGGCATTCTTGCAATTCTCGAAAATTAATAGTTGGAACAGCCTAGCTTTCTCCAAATAATTGTTTATTTTAATCTTCTCATGTCATCCACTACCAATCCTTGTTTTTGAATCTCATTTTTCTCAATTTCATTTCATCAATTAAATTAAGAAAATATCTAATTAATTTTCAAAAATAAGATATTGAAGATAAATCAATTCTTTGTTGCTATGGTGGTAGTGGCCATGATGATGGCAGCTACAACTGCTGCGGATGCACCAGCACCAAGTCCTACATCTGACGCTACAATTCCCTTTGTGCCAACAATAGTTACTTCCTTTGTTGCTCTTGTTTTTTTGACTTCTTTTTTAAATTTATGAAACTTATTTTTACCATGTTAAATTAGATTGGTTAATATTGTTGCTGTGTGTTGAATTATGATTCATAATATTATGCAACACAAAACTTTTTTCTAAAAGCCATTACAAAGAAGTTATAATAAATTAGCTTAGCATATCTTGAAGAACAATTCCTAATTTCTACCTTTTACCTTTTTTGCAATACCGACAAGAAGATCATAGAGAAATAAAGAGAAGAATCTTATGTTTGTAAGGTGTATTCCAAACCAATGAATTTCTCCCCAAAAATTACTCAACCCTTAGCCTTGAAGCAGAAAGTTTTCCTCTCTTGGTCTCACAAGATTGGCAACAAAGAATGTAGATGAAAGCTTATATTTGGTTCATATTTTGAGGAAGCTCGCCTCACACCTAAACTACGCACCTATGTAAAGATGTTGATTACAAAAGCAACAAAGAAGTTACTTGAAACTAGCTTATCATGATCTCAAAGAACAGTCCATGGTTTATGCCCCAATATTTTATTTACACAACCCACAGAAGACCATAGAGAAATTAAGAGAAGAATCTTAGATCATTTCTCAAATGAACCATTCGTCAATATGTTACTATGCTTTGTCCTTTCATAATATACTATACACTTGATTATTTATCAAATCAATGGAAATTTAGCTATCAAAATGTATCTTCCCACACTCATAAATAATTACTAGCTCTTTAATCATACCCTTAAAATGGCTTATACCCTATTCAACAAGGGAAATGTCAGGGGAGGAGCCAAGGCCCAGCTAGCCCGGGCAAGCGCCCGGGCTCAACCCCTATTTTCTATGTACTCCCCACAATTTAATAGTCGATTTTTAGATAAAATTAGGGGCAAAATTAGTAAAAATAGGGTGTGAAAATTAAAACAGGTGAATAATCAATGGTGTAAAGTTTTTGCCCAGGCTGTATAAAATTTCTGGCTCCGCCACTGAGAAATGTACTCTATTTCTGTTGTAGATATGCAACAACAATTTGTTGCTTTTCTTTTCAAGAAATAGTTGTCCGAAAAAATGAAAACACAAAACTCGATATGGATTTCCTAGTGTCACATCTTCATCATAGTCTATATTTATATATTTCTTCAAAGTCTACACGTAAGAAAGCGGTCATGACATCCATCTTATCTAATTCAAGATTTTACTTATTTATGGTATCTATACGAACTCTTGTGGAAGGATGTGTTTTACTAAGGTGAGAAAATATTGTTGTAATCAATTTCCTACAAATTTGTAAAACTTTTTGTCATATATCTTACTTTATATCTAAGTTTAAAAATTCTCAAAATACCTTCCTTTTTCTTGAAGATTGTTGAAAGAGTATTGTGGTGTACTTTTCGTTTATATCGTATCCACAGGGATTATTGCGATATCACCGCCGTTCTATAGCCTATTTTGTCTTGAGTTAATGTTACTTTAGTTTTGGATTTGCAAAAGATCATTTACAATTTTAGTAGCAAAGAGTAAATTTATGAAAGTTCTAAGTTAAAGAAAATGTATCAAGATTTGATTTCATCAACCTAAATTTGTATGTTTCCTTATAAATATATGCCTATGAACTTGCTAACGATCAATATAATTACGTATCAACGTCTATATCGTCCGTGTCCGCAACGATATAGCTAGATTTACCGTATTGTTTAACCGACGATTTCTCCACCGTTTAAACAATACAAGTAACGTTTTAAAAACCGATACTTAGTAAACATCAAACGCTAAATCCATGTCTGCAACTTATAGTTTGAAAGATGATAAGTTAGGTCTAGATACAAACATTGATGTCTCAAACATTTATACCATAGAAAAGCTTTAATAAACAAACTAAACCATCTATATTGATCATCACTTGTTCATACACAATATATTCACAAGAAATACATACAAAAGGTTAGGAAGATTACATCTTATCTTGATACAAAAGAGATTTAGCTATCCATGAGAATGGTAGCTTGCTCAAGAAGTAAAGGATGAAGATCAACAAGCATCAAAGGCGATTAATCGGCGATCAAGGCTTCGAATCTTCAACTCTTAGTTTGCTACAGTGTTTCGTGCTCTTCTTTGTCTCTAAAAATATCTCTATATCTGTTCAAAGTGATCTGGCCCATAAACAATTAAACAAAATTTCGCAAACCGCGCTTAGCGCGGTGTAGCCCGCTATCAAAAATTGCTAAACCGCCCAAACGCGCTAAGCGGGCTCCAGACCTCGCTTAGCGCGGAACTTTCTGCCAGAACTTCCTTCTTTTCTTCAAAACCGCGCTTAGCGGGCCCAACCTCGCTTAGCGCGCTACCTCTTTCCAGCAATCCTTGGTTTTGGTCTTGGAACATCTTCAAAGCCCTTTTTCCATGGTCCAAGCTTCCAATTATCTATAAAAACTACAAAATCCAACACAGATTGCAAAGATAAGGACTATTCAACAATAATATAAATATAAGAATATATATATGCCAAATGATAATAAAATACTACTATTAACCACAAAAGGACTTGAGAGTTACCAAAAATTACCTAAGATATTTACACAAATTGGTAACTAACAACTCTCCCCAACTTAAACCTTTGTTTGTCCTCAAACAAAACAAACACAACCAAGAGATCACAAGCTAAGACAAGAACAATTGGGTGGTTCAAATTCCATAAGCACACAAGTAACATCTTACCTTTACTAAAATAACACCATGATGCAGATACTAATATTAAATACATATTTGATGTCAATAATTCCTAAAAAAAAATAAGTTCAAGATTGAATCACAACCTACACACTTCTCTAGTAAGAGACAAAATTGAGGATCCTAACACTCACACAACAATGCCGCCAACATCCGGAATCAATTATGCGTTCATCTACACAACATTTATATAAAAAGCATAAAAGCAAGAATCACAAAGACTTTAGGGTTGAAACTTGGCTTGGTTAACAAGGAAATGTCATTTCTCAAGGCAATTGAAACGAAAGGGTCAATTCCTAAGAGAGCATTCAAATCACGATTATATCCACACATCCTTATCAACCGATCACACAATTTTATTGCTCAAGAGTTCATCACTTTTAATATAAAAGACACTAGCTATGAACAAAGCTCTTTTCTTTTCCTTTTTCTTTTTCTCTTTATATTTTTTTTTCTTTTTCTCTCTTGAGCAATCATTTATTTTCTTCTCCCCACCAATACAACCAAGATAATTTTTTATTCTCCCCAACTTGAATATTACCACCACATAATCACGAATGCTCCCTATTCTAAGGCGAAAAGGAATCAATCCTAACCATGTTTCATGGTGATTTTCAAGGTTAAAAGAAAGTCATCAAGATTCAAATCAAAAATCGGCAATTATAAGGCATGACATGATACCGATTGAATCTTGGCAAAACGGCTCAAAGTGGTTAGCAAATACTCACACACTCACCGGGTTGGTTATATTTGGAAGAGAAGTTATACTCGTAATGCGAAACAAAATGCTTTGATCACTTTCATACTTTACACAATTAAATAAAAACTCAAGATTAAACATAATAAACACGAGTTAAACGCACATTGTTGGTAACCACAAAATAATATATATATGTACAATGGAAAGGCTCCTCACACTAGTTTTAGAACTAAAATGATTCATTATTGAACTATATTTGTTAAAGAAAATATGACATCTAATTTGTACAATTACAAGCATCTAATTCATGGTATATTAAAGAAACGGTAGAAATGTACCTTGTACGTACTAATTTCACATTATATCATCACCGCCCCAATTGGTTGTAAAAGCTTGCTTCATCAAGGAAGCACTTTCACAAGAACAATAACAAAAATTTAAAACACAATTGCAAAAGTATATAGAAATATAAAGCAATTAAACTAAAAACTTAATAAATTAAAAACAAACACCAACAGGTGTCAAAATATCCAAAATACCTCATCCTTTAGAAGGATAGAACAAAACATAACAAGGCTTAAGTCAAAATAATAAAAAAAAACTAGCACTAAACATACTAACTAAACATACTAATGAAAATACTAAGCATCAACCAAAAAGAACTACTCATCCTCATCCTGTAGATTTTCTTCCATATTCTCATCCTCGTCACCTTCCTCCTCCTCAGGAAATGGACTGACCTCAGGCCAATTAGCATAATCTACCAAGTCTTGGCGAGAACTCCAAGGATGAGCCACATGGGGCTCCATCATCTGCAACCTCAGCTGAGACATAGAGTCATGCATAAACATGAATGCTCTCTGATGCGCCATATGAAATGCCAAGTTCTCCTCTCTATCAGGATCACTACGGCGGCGAGCAGGGCGAGCAGCAGCAACAGGAACAACAGTCAACCTGGATAAACAATAACGCTCAATAAAAGTATCATCAATAAAAGTGTCAATAGACACAAGACCCTCAGAAGGAATCTGCACTCTAGCTATCTTGCACAGATTCATGATCAAACCCGGGAATATCAACTTGCAGGGAGCACGATCACCATGGCGAGTTCCACTCAAAGCCACCCTCTTTAGCTCATTCGCAATAATGCGAGTAATATCAATCGACTCATGCTCTATCATACGAGCAACCAAAGCAGCAGACTCAGCAGGCAAAGAAGAAGTGTGACTCCTAGGCCTCAAATTATGAAGGACCACTGACATGAGAATCTGAGCATTAGTAGTCAACACTTTTCTAGAGAACTTCTGGGGCTGCCCTGAAGGATTAAGATCATAAGAATGCCCACTCATACACAAAACCTCCCCCAGATGCTCCCAGTCAAAATTTCCCCGTGCCAATTGCACATGATAACCACACAGCTCATCATCCTAAAAAGGTAATGGAGTTCCAAGAAATTCACGGATTGCCTGACGAGAAAAATCGATTTCCTTACCACGCACCCAAGTTTTGAACTCATAGGCCACACCTTCAACCGGAAATTCCTCATTTGGCACGGCATTAGCATAAAACTCTCTTACAATCTCCAAATGAAACTTAGGTGCAGGCTCACAAAGTTTAAGCCAACCATACTCCTCGAGGGTGTTATAACACCACCCATAGGTTCCCTCAGGATTGATTCTAACAATTCGCTCTGGCCACCATGTCCTAACCTCTAGCTTCTTGTACCTCTCCTCTTGGACATGACTCTTAAAACGGTTTTGATTAAACGGAATAGCCCTAGGTGCTTGAGAAGAACTGCCACCTTCGGTTCCGGTCTTTCTTTTCTTAGAGCCTAAGAATTTCGGTCCCATCTGAAACAATTAGGAAAACGGCACCACACAACCAACATGTTAACACAAAATACAAAAATAAACTGCTAAATTAAATTACAACTACAAAAGATTACTCCCCCTGCATCAAACAAAAACAGGCAGAAGAGGGAATATTTCTGAAACTCCCAGACCGCGCTAAGCGCGCCTACCGCGCTAAGCGGGCTCTGCGATTTGCAGAAAAAATTTCGTACGAAACAGGGTTTCCTCCATACTTCAAAACACCCAAAATCAGTTTTAAACACAAAATAAAGCAAAGGAAACCAGTTCTATACTATGTTTTCAACACATTAACCCTAACCACATGGATTTATTCCTAACTACATGTGAAAACTAGATAAAAGGAAGATAAAGTAAAATGGAGAAGAAGATGATGCTTACCTTGGTGATGATGAAGATGAAGAAAAAGCAAAGACTTTGATTGCTAAGAAAAGACAAAAATGGAGAAGCAAAGAAAGAAACAAATTTAGGAGAGCAAAATGAGAGGAATGAGGCAACAAGACCTCAAACCCTACTTCCCTCACTCTAAATTCGTGTTGGGCCGGGTCAAGGACAAAGGGCCCAAAATTTCAAATATTTTTTTTCCTGAAAACCAAACCGCGCTAAGCGGGGTGTTAAGCGCGCTAAGCGCGCTTCTCTCTGGAACTAAGGGTTCAAAAATCTTCAAAGCACGCTAAGCGGGCTAGGAGCGTGCTTAGCGCCTGTGACAGAACACATAAATTTTTTTTCTTCTACCAGCAAGTGTAACTTTACCGGTAGGCTGATTTTGGCTCGACCAGAACGCAAAAAACATAAACGGTAAAAAACACATAAAACAAGCTGAATATATACAAATTGGGGTGCCTCCCAATAAGCGCTTTGTTTAACGTCGGTCAGCTCGACGGTCAAAGGCAATCAAGGATCACCAAACGATAAAACACAAGTTTCACGATTAAAATCGCTCCCTCGATAAACCTTCAACCTCTGACCGTTAACTACCCATTCTTAATTTGATTTTTGGTCCTCTATCACAATAGCCTCATGGCTTCTAACCTCTTTGACCAAAAACGGTCCTGACCATTTCGACTTCAACTTTCCCGGAAAAAGTCTTAACCGGGAATTGAAGAGTAACACCAATTGTCCTACCTTAAAATCTTTCATTCTAATCTTAATATCATGATAGAATTTGGTCTTTTCTTTGTAGATAGAATTAGACTTGTAGGCATGCAATCTCATTTCTTCCAACTCATGAAGTTGGATTTTTCTTTGGTCACCACACAACTTGTGGTCAAAATTCAAAAGTTTCAAGGCCCAATATGCCTTATGTTCTAGTTCTACGGGAAGGTGACAACTTTTACCATACACCATTTGGAAAGGTGAAAGACCGATCGGTGCTTTGAAAGCGGTCCGATATGCCCACAAGGTTTCATCTAATTTCATCGACCAATCCTTCCTAGAGCTAGACACAGTTTTTTCAAGAATTCTCTTAATTTCTCTATTGGTCCTCTCAACTTGCCCATTAGTTTGTGGATGATATGGAGTAGCCACCTTGTGCTTGACTCCATATTGCTCCAACACTTTTTCAAGCGGGGCATTACAGAAATGAGATCCACCATCACTAATTAACACTCTTGGCGTGCTAAACCGCGAAAATATATTTTTCTTCAAAAATTTTATCACGGTCTTACCATCCGCTTTGGGTGAAGCAATTGCTTCCACCCACTTAGACACGTAATCCACAGCTACCAAGATGTATTCATTTGACATAGAGGAAGGGAATGGTCCAACAAAATCAATGCCCCAACAATCAAATACTTCTACTTCGACAATACTTTGGAGGGGCATTTCCTCTCTTTTCCCTATTCCACCAGTTCTTTGACAACTGTCGCATGAGGCAACATGGTGGTAAGCATCTTTGAACAAAGTAGGCCACCAAAATCCCGATTGAAGGACTTTTGTGGCCGTCCGCAAACCATTGAAATGACCACCATAAGGCGAATTGTGGCAATGCCACAAAATGCTTTTCGTTTCCTCATCCGCGACACATCTTCTTAAAAGATTGTCACTACTCAACTTAAACAAGTGAGGCTCATCCCAAACATAAAAATTGGCATCGTTCAAAAACTTTTTTCTTTGATTCCAAGTTAGATCCTCTGGTATCCAGCCAGATGCTTTGTGATTAGCCATATCTGCGAACCAGGGTCTAACTTCTTGTACCATGTACAGTTTTTCATCAGGGAACTCTTCCCTCACTTCTTTTTCATTGTTTGTCACCTCGGTATTCACTAACCGAGATAAATCGCAATTAAATTTTCTGTACCTTTCTTATCTCTTACTTCAAGATCAAATTCTTGAAGCAAAAGAATCCACCGAATAAGCCTCTGTTTTGAATCAGGCTTGGTGAGAAGATATTTGATTGCGGCATGATCAGTATAACACACCACTTTAGAACCAATGAGGTAAGAACGAAACTTTTCCAATGCAAATACAATTGCGAGCAATTCTTTTTCGGTAGTGGCATAGTTAACCTGTGCCTTATTTAAAACTTTGCTCGCATAATGTATAGCATGGAATTGTTTGTTCTTCCTTTGGCCTAAGACCGCACCAACCGCATAGTCACTAGCATCGCACATGAGTTCAAACTCAAGCGACCAATTAGGAGCGACAATTATGGGTGTGGTGGTCAAATTCTCTTTGAGTTCTAAGAAAGCTTTTAGACATGATTCATCAAAATTAAATTCCATACCTTTGTTGAGCAAATTACTCAAAGGCTTTGCGACCTTGGAGAAATCCTTGATGAATCTTCTATAGAATCCAGCATGTCCCAAAAAGCTCCTTATGCCTTTCACATTCACCGGTGGGGGAAGCTTTTCAATAACCTCGATTTTTGCCGGATCGACCTCAAGCCCCTTTGAAGATACCTTGTGGCCAAGAACAATCCCATCCGTTACCATGAAAGTGCACTTCTCCCAGTTGAGAACCAAATTTGTTTCAATACATCTTTCCATCACCACATCAAGGTTTTTCAAGCACAAGTCAAATGACGACCCGTACACAGAAAAATCATCCATGAACACCTCGATGCTTTTCTCGATCAAATCTGAGAAGATAGCTTGCATGCACCTTTGAAATGTTGCGGGAGCATTACATAGTCCAAATGGCATTCTTCGGTATGCAAAAACCCCAAAAGGACATGTAAAGGCAGTTTTCTCGTGGTCCGCCGGATTCACTGATATTTGATTGTATCCCGAATAACCATCCAAGAAACAATAGAAATTTCTTCCGGCTAACCTTTCTAACATTTGATCCATAAAAGGTAATGGAAAGTGATCTTTTCTTGTTGCTTGGTTCAACCTCCTATAATCAATACACATACGCCACCCGGTCACCGCTCTCGAAGGAATCAACTCGTTCTTCTCATTTCTCACAACCGTCAATCCACCCTTCTTAGGAACCACATGCACCGGACTCACCCATTCGCTATCGGAGATGGGATAAATCATCCCCGCCTCTAATAACTTCACAACCTCTTTTCTAACAACTTCTTTCATGGTTGGATTTAATCGCCTTTGAGGTTGTGCCACGGGCCGAAAATCATCTTCTAACATAATCTTATGCATACAATAGGCCGGACTAATACCCTTCAAGTCGGATAAAACCCATCCTATTGCTTCTTGATTCTTTGTCAATACTTCCTTCAATCGATGCTCTTCCTTGCTAGACAAACCGTTATTAATGATAACCGACTTAGTAAAATTGTCACCGAGAAACACGTATTTCAAGTGAGACGGTAACACATTCAACTCCACCTTTTGCTCTTCAACTTTAGGTTCATTCTTCAACCCTTCAATTTGAGTTTCAAATGGATTCATCTCATCACAAACCTCTAAATTTCTCAAGCAATCTTCAATTTCTTTCTCTTGATCTTTGGTGAGAACTTCAAGAGCTTCCATTAAAGTCTTCTCAAAAGGATTCGACAAGTGCATTTGATTCTCCACTTTCATAATAGCCCTTTCGGTAGCATCGATTCTAAAACAATCATCATCATCTGTCGGATGCTTGATGGCTTCAAAGAGATCAAGACATAACTCTTCATCTTGGTACCTTAATTTCATTAAGCCATCATCAATATCTATCATCATTCGGGTCGTCTTCATAAAAGGCCTTCCTAAGATCAATGGTATATCAGGATCTTCTTCCATGTCTATGACAACAAAATCAACAGGAAACCAAAATTTGTCAACCTTGACAAGCAAGTCTTCCGCAACTCCATGAGGATGAGCTGTGGATTTATCCGCTAATGATAACGTCATTCTAGTCGGCTTCAAGTCATTAATTCCTAACCTTCTCACCATAGACAATGGGATCAAATTAATGCTAGAGCCGGTATCCACCAATCCTTTGCCTATTTGAACATTTCCAATAGACACCGGTAAGGTTACCCGTCCAGGATCATTTGATTTAATCAGTGTAGTGCGTTGAATTAACGCATTACAACAAAAGCTCACCGTTACTACCTCCGGATCCAAGAATCTTCTCTTCTTAGTGATGATGTCTTTGATAAATTTAGAGTACATCGGCATTTGCTCTAATGCTTCGGAAAAAGGAACATTGATTTGCAACTTGCTAAAGATGTCCAAGAACCGAGCATAGTGCTTCGCATCCTCTTTCTTTGACGGACCGGGAGGGTAAGGTAATTTCTTCACATGAATTGAATTTTCTTTCATCTTCCCTTTTTCACTCACACTCAATTTTTTTTCTCTTTTTCTACAACTTTCTCAAGAGTTTCTTTTTCCACTAATTCTTTCTCTTTCTCATTTTCAACTACATCACCCTCAACATTTTTTTCTACTTCAATCTCCCTATTTTTTTCACTTTCAACAATTTCTTCCTCAACTATCTCTCCTACACCCATATCAATATTTCTACCGCTATGAGTTAGAATTGACTTACAATGCTCACGAGGATTTTCTTGTGTAGTAGCCGGAAAAGGACCTTTGTTTTGATCGGCAAGTTGCTTTGACATTTGCCCGACTTGAGTTTCAAGGTTCTTTATTGCGGCATCCGTACTCTTTTGGCTTGCAATTTGCAATTGCATGAATTGGCTAAGAGTGTCCTTGATTGAAAGCTTTGTTTGTTGAGGTTGTTGATTGTAACTACCTTGATAAGGATTTTGACGATTCGATGGACCCGCATCCGGCCTCCATCCTTGATAACCTTGATTACCTCTTTGTTGGTAACCTTGGTTATTGTTGTAAGGTTGTTGTTGTCTCCCACCATAGCCTTGATTCGGATTTGCAACATAGTTCACCTCTTCACCTGGTGGAGGACAAAAACCAGTTTGATGGTCACCCCTACACAATTCACAACACATCACCTGTTGATTTTTAGAAGGGATCCCATGTATCTCTTTGATTTGTTGAGGGAGTTTTGACATTTGTTGAGTGAGCAATTCTACTTGTTGTGTCAATAACTTGTTTTGAGCAAGTATTGCATCACTAGTATTCAATTCAAGAACTCCTGGTTTTCTTTGCGATGCACTACGGTTGTGTTGCCCTTGATGATCATTCAAAGCCATCCTATCAATGATAGCAATTGCTTCAGCAGCTGTTTTTGACATCAACGAACCATCCGCGGTAGCATCTAAAAGAGTTTTTGGTTGAGGTTGGAGTCCATTCCTAAAGATATGGATTTGAGACAATTCATCAAACCCATGACCTTTGCATTTTCTAACCATGGACTTGAACCTCTTCCATGCTTCATTGAGAGATTCATTCGAACCTTGAGAGAACACCGCAATAGAAGTTTTCGCTTCCATGAACCTATTGTGAGGAAAGAACCGATCCAAGAACTTCTCTTCTAACTCGTTCCAATTTGTCATGACATTATTTGGTTGATCAAGGTACCATTCCTTAGCTTTTCCAATTAAGGAATGAGGAAAGAGTCTCCTGAACACCTGTTCTTCTTCGGCTTCCGGAGCACCAATTGTTCCGGCGATCTCGTAGAACTTTGTTAGATGAGTAAATGGATCCTCGTGATCTGCCCCTGTGAAAGGATTCTGATAAAGTAATCTAAGTAACCCCGTTTTCATCTCGGAGTTTCTTCCATTGGCTTGATCACGAGCAAATTGTGCATTGAGTCGAGGGCTATTAACACAAGGCCCTCGAGCTGGAACATTAGGATCCGCAACCATTTCTTCCTCAACCAAGTTTTCAACCGGAGTTGAAGAAGAAGATGCTTCTTGTTGTTGTCTTCTTTCCCTAGCTAGTTGTATCCTCCTACGAGTTTTGCTATTCTCTCTACGAGCAGTCCTCTCAATCTCAGGATCAAAAAGGAGTTGATCTGCAGGTATACGTCCTCGCATAAACTGTAATCTGAAAAACTAACCAAGCAAATTAACAAACACAAGGAAAATAAATTTAGAAACAAGATATTAATTTTAAGACTCAATACAAAACAAACTATTGCAATGCTTGCAATATCTAAACAACAATCCCCGGCAACGGCGCCATTTTGTTGAAAGAGTATTGTGGTGTACTTTTCGTTTATATCGTATCCACAGGGATTATTGCGATATCACCGCCGTTCTATAGCCTATTTTGTCTTGAGTTAATGTTACTTTAGTTTTGGATTTGCAAAAGATCATTTACAATTTTAGTAGCAAAGAGTAAATTTATGAAAGTTCTAAGTTAAAGAAAATGTATCAAGATTTGATTTCATCAACCTAAATTTGTATGTTTCCTTATAAATATATGCCTATGAACTTGCTAACGATCAATATAATTACGTATCAACGTCTATATCGTCCGTGTCCGCAACGATATAGCTAGATTTACCGTATTGTTTAACCGACGATTTCTCCACCGTTTAAACAATACAAGTAACGTTTTGAAAACCGATACTTAGTAAACATCAAACGCTAAATCCATGTCTGCAACTTATAGTTTGAAAGATGATAAGTTAGGTCTAGATACAAACATTGATGTCTCAAACATTTATACCATATAAAAGCTTTAATAAACAAACTAAACCATCTATATTGATCATCACTTGTTCATACACAATATATTCACAAGAAATACATACAAAAGGTTAGGAAGATTACATCTTATCTTGATACAAAAGAGATTTAGCTATCCATGAGAATGGTAGCTTGCTCAAGAAGTAAAGGATGAAGATCAACAAGCATCAAAGGCGATTAATCGACGATCAAGGCTTCGAATCTTCAACTCTTAGTTTGCTACAGTGTTTCGTGCTCTTCTTTGTCTCTAAAAATATCTCTATATATGTTCAAAGTGATCTGGCCCATAAACAATTAAACAAAATTTCGCAAACCGCGCTTAGCGCGGTGTAGCCCGCTATCAAAAATTGCTAAACCGCCCAAACGCGCTAAGCGGGCTCCAGACCTCGCTTAGCGCGGAACTTTCTGCCAGAACTTCCTTCTTTTCTTCAAAACCGCGCTTAGCGGACCCAACCTCGCTTAGCGCGCTACCTCTTTCCAGCAATCCTTGGTTTTGGTCTTGGAACATCTTCAAAGCCCTTTTTCCATGGTCCAAGCTTCCAATTATCTATAAAAACTACCAAATCCAACACAGATTGCAAAGATAAGGACTATTCAACAATAATATAAATATAAGAATATATATATGCCAAATGATAATAAAATACTACTATTAACCACAAAAAGACTTGAGAGTTACCAAAAATTACCTAAGATATTTACACAAATTGGTAACTAACAAAGATTCACTTGCATCAAACTAACATTTGGTTTTAAGGTAGATACACATGTGTCCAAGTGTGATTTTTATTCAATGAATTTAATTCCTCATTCATTGCTTTCAACCATTTCTTACTTTCTTTGCTATGAAATTCTTTCATAAAGATTTTTGGTTTTGAGTCTTGTAATTCTTTAGCTGCATCTAAAGCATAACAAATAAGATCAACATAGTCATATTTTTTTAGTGGAACAATATTCTCCATCGTCCTATCTCTGACCAACTCATAGTTAGAGGCCACCGTAGGTTGTCTTCTACTAAGACTAGAAGTCAAAGTCTTATGCTTCTCATCATATGTAGTCACACAAGTGTAAGGCTCCACTACAACCTAAGTCTTCTCCACCCTTATTTGAATCTAGAATCTCTAAGTCTTTGCACTTCACATATGATTAAGTTGTAGTGTTGCCATTGGAAATTAACATAGTCTCACTTAGAGTTGTCAAGAAAATTCAACCAAATATTGAATACCAATAAGCAATGTTGATGGAGTTGGACTCTTTAGACGAAGATCGACTAATGGATTTAACCAGAATTAAGAGTTCAAATTAAACAGAAATGGTCAGAGTATACAATAAGTGAGTCAAGCCACATTACAAAACAAAATAGGGTATGCATCAATTAAAACAATTGTCTGTAGCTATTACAAGTGTCATAATTTGGCATCAATGTTATTTCCCCAACAATTTTAGATTTTTGTGTTGCCAAACGACTTTGTAACGATTCATAAGGTCGTCGTTTCAATTGCCTCTATATATGTTTTATGATGGTACAAATCGTTGCAAACTTGTGTTTATTAACTAATAGGATTTTTTGGATATTTTTTGTTTGTTTTATGGTGTATTACGAAAATTACCAACCATCTCAATATACATTTTGCAATGGTTCGACTCGTCATTAACATAAGTTTTTAAAGCTATTTTTTCTTACCAATTATGATTCTATGTTATAAAAAGTGTTAGGATGCCATGACATAGGGAATGAAGAGTGGAATTTTGACTGAATAACATTTATACGAAGTATCAATTGTTTTTTGAATACGATAAAATGTAGTAAAGAAAAGCAAAATTATAAAAAAAATCTTAGAAAAAAGAAACAAACAAACTATCATTTTGATCTTTGAGATACTATCATTATAGTGTATCAAAATTGCAGATATATCTCCTAGGTAGATTTTCTCGGTTGATAGTAGTTAGTTCACACACTAATAATTTGTAGGTTTAATCGTCATTGTCGATGTGAGGATCTCTTTAATGAATGATCTATAATTACATCAATAAATGCTTTTTGAACCTCGAGATCCGTAACCTTGACGAGTCCTCGAATTCCAACAAACATATATTTTTATTGATAAATAAAATTGCACACATATCTTAAATTTTTTCTCAATAATTTTATAAATTAAATTGATTGACAAAAGAATATATTGGTGCAGTGTTTTAAAAACCGGACCGGTCATCGAACCGGTGAGAAAACTGGGTCACTGGTTTATCGGTCGAACCACTGGGTCACTGGTCGAACCGCACGACCAAACCGGATTAAACCGGATAACTCGGTTGAATAGACCTGTCATTATATAGGTATAAAACCGGTCGAATCGGATGATTCAGTCTCTAAAAAAGATAACTAGCTTTTAAATTTTTTAAAAATATCATATCATAAATTCACAATTTCATAAATTAAATTCAAATTTTAAACAAAGCTATCACACATAATAAAATAGTAAAAAATTACGAAGTCTAATTGCAAACAAAGTCTAATTACAACATAATCTAATTGAATAGTTTATAACAAAATAACTCCAATGTGTACCAAATTTAATTCAAGATAGGATCCTCCTAAAAAGAAAATCAATTAAAATTCAATATGTTTATGCTATTTAAGAAAATTTATTAGCAAAGATAACAAATAGACAATAAAGTTTTTAATTTGTCACTAACGAAAAAAAATATGTGAGAATGCTATTTAAGTAATACACTATTAAATATATTAAAAAAAGTTAAAAAAAAGAACAAAAAAAAAAAACAATTAAACCGCCGGTTTTCCGGTTTTCCCGGTTTTCACCGGTTCACACCGGTTTAATGGCATACCCGATCTGACTATTGAACCAGACCGGTTACATGGCCGGTTCCCGGTTCGACCCTGTATTGGTGACTAAATTAGTGACTAAATTAATTTTAAAACACTGTATTGGTGACTAAATTAGTCATTTAAAATAATTTCTATCAATTAAACAAGTGATAAAAGAGACATCTATAAATATATTTTTAATTTTAATAAATTCAATAGTAAAAATAGTAACATATTAAAATAGCTATTTCCCCAACAATAAACCACAACTTTTTAAAGAAAAACAGCCACCTAACCTTGTTCCCCTTTTGTTTCTCCCTTCCATCCAAGAGGGTGAAGCCAATTGTCATCATTGGAATCCTCAAAAACAAATAGTTGAGACAACCTAGCATGTCCAGAATAGTTGTCTATTTTAATCTTCTCCTATATTGCAACATCTATATAAAGTCACAAACACATAACCTTAATATCCACCCACTACCAATCCTTGTTTCTGAATACCATCTTTCTCAATTTCTTTCCACAAAAGAAATTAAGAAAGTATCAAATTCAAAAATGGAGGCATCAAAGATAAACCAATTCTTTGTTGCTATGGTAGTGGTCATGATGATGGCAGCATCAAGTGTTTCAGCTCAAGAAGCACCAGCTCCAAGTCCTACATCTGATGCTACAATCCTCTTTGTGCCAATGGTTGTATCATTTGTTGCTCTTGTTGTTGGCCTTTTTCTCTAAATGTATATGAAACATGGTTATTTACCATAACAATTCTTTAAAGGATTGATTTATATTGTTATTGTGTATTAAATTATGATTCATATTATATTATATAACACATTGATTCCTTAATTACTTTACATTAGTTTTATGATGTTTTCATATTTTTTTCTTCTTGTTTATGATGATGTTAAGAAATCTAATTCTGAATTTGTATAGAACATATACAACCGAAATATATGAAAGGGAAAGTTGGAAAGTAAAAGAATTATGAATTATGGAATCTTAAGAAAAATTATTGTTTGGATTTAAAAGTAAAATTTCTTTAGTTTTTAAATGAGGTGTCCTCAATTATTGTCAGTGTTCAAATAATCTTTTTCTTCTTCTTGTGCTTAGACCTTCATAGGATTTGGCCTATTTAGACTACTTATTACTTTGTTTATATCTTAAAATTTTTGAATAGTTAAATGATGATAAAAGTAAAAGAAAATAACATTCACATTAAAGTTTATTCACATTAAAGTTTAACGATTAAATTTATTTATTTTATAAAATATTTTAACAATTGAAGATGTATTGTTCATATCTAAAGAGATCTCTACAATTGCACATATAGATGATATTTGATTTATAAAATATAATATAAAAAGAACATACAATGTTCATTGTTATACCCAATACACACAATATTCAATAGATGATATATCATAAATCAAGACTCAAGAATATTTTTCAATCAGGTTTCAAATCAAATATATATATATATATATATATATATATATATATATATATATATATATATATATATATATATATATATATATATATATATATATATATACAAATAGTAAATGTAAGTGGTGAGGAATCTTTAATCGGCTTGGAGAAAGAAACATCAACTTTCTTTGATTTGGGAGGAATCTGGGAGGGAAGAATAGTAGGTAATTAGAGGTAGGGAGTTAATGACCCTAAGGTAACATCACCAGAAAGTAGGTTCCATTTAAGATAAGTCTCCTCTAGAATATAATGTTGATCTTCATCTTGGCCCTCTTCATTTGAGCAGGAGATTATGGTGTATCTTCCACAAACAAATTATCTGCAACACTAGTGATTTGATCAACACTAGGGGGTAGCGGAAATAACCTCAGTAGTCGGGGTAGGTGCAGAGTTCGTAGTGAAGGATAGAAAAACACTTAGAAAGGGGGGGTTTGAATAAGTGTGACTTTAAAAATTCTTAAGATAAAAACAATGAACACAATATTTTTATCCTGGTTCGTTGTTAACGAAACTACTCCAGTCCACCCCCTTAGAGTGATTTACCTCAACTGAGGATTTAATCCACTAATCAATCTTGATTACAATGGTTATCCACTTAGAAACACTCTAAGTCTTCTAGAGTATACTGATCATAACTTGATCACTCTAGGAAATCACCACTTAGAAACTTCTAAGTCTTCTAGAGTCTACTGATATCACTGATCACTCTAGGAACCTTTTACAATCAATGTAAAATAAATGTTTACAAGAGTATGAATATGCTTCTTAGAAAGCTATAATCACAACTGTGATATTTCTCTTAAGTTCTAAGTTTAACACTCACTAAATATTACAATAGTTGTGAGGTTGAAGATGAAGTTCGTGAGCTTTGAATTTGACAGCGTTTCTGTATAATGCGCAAGTGTTGTCTTGAGCTTCACATAAGAACTTCTATTTATAGGCGTTTGAGAAGATGACCGTTGGGAGCATTTAATGCGTTGCGTGTATAGTACAGCTCTGCATTTAATGTTTCACACTTTTGTCAACTACCTCGAGCCATGCTTTTGCTGCTTTTACTGACTTTGCCTTTTGTAGCTTCTAACGTTCCTTTTGTCAGTCAGAGTAGCCTGTCATCTTGTACTTGCTTCTGATCTCAGATTTGTGAATACAACGTGTGAATAATCAGAGTCATTCAGCTTGGTGCAAAGCATCTTCTTGTCTTCTGACCTTGAAGTGCTTGGGCGTGATATCATAAGAACTTCAGTGCTTCTGCTTCTGATCTCATGTTCTTCTGATGCTTCATAGACCATGTTCTGATTCTGCTTGACCATCTTCTGATGTCTTGCGAGAGCATGTTCTGATGTTGCAATCTTGAACCTTCTGAGTCAGTGCTTCTGAGCGCTGAATTGTGCATACTCTTTATATATTTCCTGGAATAGAAAATGCAAAGGATTAGAGTACCACATTGTCTTGTACAAAATTCATATACATTGTTATCATCAAAACAAGAATATTGATTAGAACAAATCTTGTTCTAACACGTAGGAGGGGGCGTCATAACCCGACCATTAGGACCAAATATCTCTTTTCTATGCTCACGACCAACCGCACTCACGATCGTGTAAGTATCAATTCACTTCTTGCTCTGGTGGGAAGAAGGCACTTAAGTGTGGCCAAACCCCTTTTCATAACCAATTCCTTGAAACAAGTAACACAAGTCCTCCTTCATTGTCACTTATTAGGGGGAAAGAGGACCCAAATTGAGGTGGTAAAAATTTACAAAAGAATGGAAGTGAGGCCAGGACCAATGTTTTAGGAATCTACTTTTTTAGAAGCGGGAAGACTAAGCCAGAAAGTAGTACTAGAAGGCAAGACGAGCCTATAGATTTAGGGTTTTCACCAGCACATAACTCCTTAGGAAGTGCGCACCATGTATAATAGGTCGAAGAACGGCTAAAGATAAGTCTTCCAAGACTTGTGCTTTGCTCAAAACATGGAAACTTTCATGTAAGCCCAGACCCCAGATGAAGCTAGGAGGAGGCAACCTTAACACGCTTCAAGATGCCCACCTCAAATTTAGAAAAGGGCAACTACAATCCTATCTTGGTAAGCAAACACTCATAAAGTGAGACCAAGCATTCATTAAAAGAACTACATATCCTTTTTTCGAATCCACGGGAAAGACCGACCAATCCAAAGGTTCACCAACCGCGATGTCAACAACATTTATAGTCGTTTCAGTATTTAGAATGGACGGGGTCCCTACCACTTATGCAATCACCCATTCGTACTTGACTGCCTTGGCCGACTCCATCAGCTTCACAACCATCTAGGATAACTCGTCAACTTTAAAATGCTCGCTAGGAATGACTCAAGAAACTACATCTAGCCTACCCCGATACTCTAAATGAGTCCTAATTTCTACATCGTTAGGTTCATGGTTATGGGTTCTCCGATAAATTTGGACGAAATCGTCAACGTGTTCTCTCATCAACTTAAGAACTTGTATTTCATTAGTTAAAATAATAGGGGCATTTGGACCTTAGTGTAATCCTCCTCACCATAGTCATCTAATAAGAGAGTTTCGATAGAGTTCAATGAAGAAGCTCTCTCATTGAGAGAGATCCCATAACCCTTTGTGAATCATAATCATCAATCAGGGACACCACTTCATGGCCCATGTAATCATAAACAAGGAAAAGGGGAATGTGAATCAAGTGATGCCCCTATTCCTGCAGTAAAACAGACATTACTCTCAGAATCACTCATTATGTGAATAGGGCTATCACTCATCTTGACTAGAATATAGAAAATAATGAAGGTAAAAGCTTGAGTTGAAAAGGGTAGTTGTTTATGGGAGGTTCATGAAGAGAAATAATGGAGAAAGGCAAAAGCTTTAGGCAAAAAACTATAATTGCTCTGATAAGTGATCCCAGGAAAGGAAGAGGAAAAGACGAGTGCCAATAAGAAATGCTTGTAAATGAAACTGAAAGTCAAGGATTGTTAAAGATTTCTTGGTTTCTCAACCATTCCTATATATAGGCGAAGATAATTAAACAAACCGGATGAGGTGTAAAAAGAAGTTACAAAATTAATTATGTAAGCGAACTTGATTGCACTCGAGTTCACTATGAGCAACTCCTTGCCTTAACTAGTCACTTCATCCCACGCGCCAAAAATAAGTAACAAAATGTTTCAATGATTGAAATGCATTTAATGTACTTGTTCCCCACTACTTTTTCAACTGACTCCAAACGTGTCACTTTTATTTCGAATCAGACGGCATTCTTAGAGGCCGACCACGACCGATAAAGACTTTCCTAACTCCCTAAGTATCCGACAAGCCTTAGGGAAAATTGTTTTGGGCTAAGCGAAGGCCCAAAGGGCTAAGTCTCAAATGAACTTAACTCCACTCCACATGACCTAAAGTATAAAGTCATCTTAGACAAAAAAAAGTACATCTCCATTTTTTCACTCAATCATCTTAAATTGACTTAGGCGTTTGCCACCAATTAAAGATTCCTAGCACCTACTTTTACTATTTGATATATATATATATATATATATATATATATATATATATATATATATATATATATATATATATATATATATATATTAAAAAATTTAGTGGTAAGTTAACTATTGAAAATAAAATCAATAACCAAAATAAACTAAGAAAAGAAACACCATAAATATAAAAAGTTAATGAGGGGTGCTATTCTTACATAAAAAATCCAACAATTTACATCTACACCGTAAAGAAATCAGCATATATGTGTTTGGTGTGTGTTAGAGAAAAGAAAAAAATAATTATTAAATGTTTTAGAAAAACAAAACCGTAGAAATATACGGTGTGAGTGTCATTGCTAGTGTAAAGATATCATTACTCAAAGTTAATATATATGCATTGATGATTGAAAATTTCTTTACACGTGCATTCCATCAAATCAAGCAATATAGATATTTGTAAAAATAATTTTAATGCAACTCTATTAAAATGCTACTTGTATGTATTTTAATTGATTACACATGTAAAAATAATTTAAATCTTCACTACGTAATTATTAATCTCACAAGTATATTAGCAATTTCAATAACTTATATAACTAAACTAATAACATCTGAAAGTATCCACACATTAAAATAGCTATTTCCTCAACAATACAATTGTTTCCCTTCTCTTTCTCTTTTCCATCCAAAAGCATGAAGCCAGTTGGCAGCATTGGAATCCTCAAAAACAAAATAGTTAGTTGGGAGGACAGCCTAGCCTGCCCAAAATAGTTGTTTATTTTAATCTTTGCAACATCTATATAAAGTCACAAACATATGCTCTTAATATTCATCTACTACCTTTCTTTGTTTTTGAATAACAACTTTCTCAATTTCTTTCAACAAAGAAATTAAGAAAGTATCAAAATAAATATCGAAAATGGAGGCATCCAAGATAAATCAATTCTTTGTTGCTATGGTAGTGGTCATGATGATGGCAGCCTCAAGTGTTTCAGCTCAAGAAGCACCAGCTCCAAGTCCTACCTCTGATGCTACAACCCTCTTTGTGCCAACAATAATGGCTTCCTTTGTTGCTCTTGTTTTTGGATTTGTTTTCTAAATTTATGAGCAATATGATTGTAATTCTTTAGAGGATTTGTTTATATTATTGTTGTGGATTAAATTATGATTCTTATTATTATGTAATACATTGATTCCTAATTTACATCGGTTTTGAATTGGATTATTTAATATTACTGTGATTTTTGTTTGATTCATGATTTATTTTCCTATCCTTTTTCTTCTTGTTTATGATGATGTTAAGAGGCTTATTTCAAGAACTGAATTTTTATTGAACATTAAACAGAGAAGTTTTCATTAATTAAACATTGATGGCTCTTGAATATTCATCCTAACCACATTCCTAAAAAAAATCATATTCAACTCAACATTTAACAAATAAGTTTTCATTAAAACATGGAAAATTCAAAGATCAAGTTATAACTTCACAAAATAGTGATCAAATTATAAGATTCCTATAAAATAAGGATAAATAATTGAGATTGGTGAATAATCATAACATGTATATACATTATAAGAGATACATGAGACTATAATTAATTGCACTTAATCACAACAAAGAGAGTTTAGTTACTGATTGTCATCTTAGAAAATAAGATCAAGATGAAAGAAATGTCTCGAATGATGAACGCAAACATTCTTCTCTATTTCTCTCAAATCCTATTTGTTTCTAGCAAATTTGGTTGTTCAATATTGAATTCATATATTAATAAGAAAATATGTAAACATCAATTTTAATATTGTTAAGCAACATGACATTGAAATGACATTTGTTAAACACCATCTTGTCCTGTTAGCTATTAGCTACTTATGTATTTTCCCCTGTCAGCATATTATCTTTCTTTCGATTTCATGAATAAAAAAATGCAACCATATTTTACTACTATATAGTGTATGTCACCTCTCCTTCTAATTACTTTTACTATATTTATAGTTAAACTTTAACACTCTCTTAATTAGCCAGAAAATCTTATTTATATTATATACATGTTGATTTTGAAATTACTAATGATATATTTTGCGGTGAGTTATTGTACTTGCGAGGAGGATAATAGAGGCGACCTGCTTGTAATGAATTAAGCGATATGCATGTCTTTGGATTTATGATATGTGAATAAGTGATGTCTTAATTCACTCCTCGAGTTAAGTATTTATAGTTTCAACCTTCTTCGCGAGGATGTTGGATGTCAAGATTTTTATCTATAATGTTGGTCACATTCACCTTAAATTCTATCCATTATGAAGTGTAGTAGGTGACTCATTCATCTAATATAAGAGAAATGGTCAACCAAATCAATGAGACTTGGACCTATTCGATTGCGATGGAAATACTCTTAATGGTTTTGAGGAACACACTTTAATAAGTCTTCTCCTATTATAGAGGGAAAGGAGCATTCATAACATCAACCTAATGACCATCATTAGGATCAGACTAGTATGCGCTCGTTGTGCTTAAAGCATACGCGACATGTGATCGAGTGGGAATGAATTTGTTACCTTTACTATTTGGTAACTTTAATAAATTTAGGGAATATTTAAAGATGAATGGTTAAGAGAGTTTGGTGATTAAGAGTGAGATAGAGGGGAAGGTATCAAAGGCACCAAAGTTCAAAGGTAGTTAGTCTCTCTCGACATAATATGACATACATGATAGATCTAATTGTAAATGGATATGAAATTTTATTTATGCAACCTATTTTTCTTACGTTAAAAAGGATTGTGATTTTGATAAATGCACGCCATGTGACATAAGAATGAATCCTTTCTTAAAATCATTCATATACTTTAACTTAGGTCAAGAAACCTTTGTGATCTATCTCTACAGATTTGAATTAATAATATATAGGTAACTTCACCCAAATCTTTCATGTAAAAGCAATTCTATAGCCAAGTTTTAACTTGTTACAAAATAGGAATGTTATTTCCAATGAGTAATTTGTCACTTATATATAACACCAAAAATAAATTATGCCCAAGGTGACTTTCTTAAAAACAATTTTATAAATTAAATTTTTAAAATTGTTTTTAAGAAATGTCTAAATTAACCATTTAAAAACAAATTCGATAGCTAAATTATCCAATAAAAGAGATCTGCATAAATATATTTGCGATTTCAATAAATATATTAAAATAGCCATTTCTTCAAAAATAAACAATAAAAACTTCTTTTAAGAAAGAAGCCACCAAAACTTGTTTCCTCTCTCATCCATCCAAATGTGTGAAGCCAATTGACATCCTTGCAAACCTCAAAAACAAATGGTTTGGACATCTTACCCATCACAAAAAGTTGGGTAGTGTACATTCTACCAATGATATGATGCCATCTAATTTTAACACAATTAATTATTTATTAAATATTACAATTGATTGTTGTTTTCGAGGTATTTTACATAGGAGGTAACTTTACCCAACTTTTTGAGTTGGGTAGATAAGAATTCACCCCCAAATTAATTGTTTATTGTAATCTTCTTCTCTCTTGTAACAACTGTATAAATTCATAAACACACTTGATATTCATCCACCATAATTCTTTATTTCTGAATACCAACTTTCTCAATTTCTTTTTGCAAAAGAAATTAAGAAAGTATCAAATTAAATTTTAGAAATGGAGACATTCAAGATAAATCAATTCTTTATTGTTATGATGGTGGTAGCCATGATGATGACAGCATCAACTGTTTCAGCCGAAGAAGCACCGGCTCCAAGTCCTACATCTGATGCTACAATCCTTTTTGTTCCAACAATAATTGCATCCTTTGTTGCTCTTGTTTCTGGACTTCTTTTCTAAATATATAAATAATTTATTGGATTGGTTTATATTGTTATTGTGTAGTAAATTATGATTCATATTATAATGTAACACATTGATTCCTCTTTTTAAATTAATTTTACTGTGATTTTTGTTTGGATTCATGATGTATTTTCTTGTTCTTCTTCATGTTTATGATGACGTTAAGAGGCTTAATTCAAATTCCCAATATAGAACTGAATTTTTACGCGTGGAATCTAAATATAAACAACATGAATGAACATGAAAATTGGAAAGTGGGAGAATAATTAATGAAAATAAGAAGATTGAATAAGTTTCAAAATTTGTGTATTATGAAATTTTAATTGTTAAATATTTGTGTTGTATGGCAAAATGATAATATACCACTTTTTTGTATGTTATAAGTAAAGTCATTGGATTTAAAAGTAAAATTTCTTTAGTTTTTAAATGAGATGTTTTGTTGGGTGCCATAAGTTATTGTTGTATTTAAATAATATATTTTTCTCGTGTGCTTAAGCTTTTATATGATATGGCCTATTTAGTAGAAAGTTAATGTTGTGTTTATTTTTAAAGTGTTGGATGAATTAAATGACAATACAAGTAAAACGAAGATAACATTAAGGCTAAAGGTTAGTGATTAAATTTTATCAATTAATTTTTCTTTCTCCTACAATTTTTCTTCTCACATGTTTCTTCTTTTCTTCCTTCTTCTCAAGAATTCAACAACAATATTATAATCATCCTTAATCAAACTACATTACTCTTTTGTATTTTTCTGGTGTTAGCACCAAATGTTTTTGAGATATCAGCTAAGTGTTTAGTTAAATGACCAACTTGCATCTCAAGGGTTTTTTGTAGAGACTTTAGTATTTTTCTAGCTGACCATAGACACCTGCATAAACTGATTAAGTAAGTCCTTCAACTTTGTTGCTTTTTCTTGTTGCGAAGGTGCTTGTTTATAACGTTGAAAAAGTTGTTTATTGGATGAAAAAGCTTCAAATTTCCATCATCGATTGGAGTTGTTGGTTCTTTGAAAGTTGTTGTTCGGATATTGTCCATACGTTTGTTAGTTGCCTAAATAATTTTCTTTCGCATCAGTTGGGGTGCAAAATCCAATTGGATGATCATCCCTGCATAATTCACAAAATACAGTTTAGCCAAATTATTTGTCAGCTCATCCATTGTTTGTGTTAGCAACGTATTTTATGCTAGAATTGCATCATTGGTATTTAACTCAATAATACCACTATTTCTTTAAGAAAGTTTTATATTGTATTTTCCCTAATGATCATTGAGTGTCATTCGCTCATTGATTGCAATTGCATCTTTTGCGCTCTTGGACATGAGAGAACCCCCAACCAATGTTTTAAAAATTGGATCGAACCGCTCGATCGGACCGGGAATCGGAGGGATCACCGACTGGTCTAATTGCTGGACCGGATATGCTATTGATCCGACCAGAACCGAAAAAAACCGGTGAACTAGCGGTTTTATAAAAACGACAGTTCAAATGCATGCTCTTTTTTCCGCACAAAACGACGTCGTTTTCATGATTAAAAAAAATTAAAATATAATTAGACTTTATTCAAACCTTATTTGGAACAACTTCTCCCCTGTTTGCAAATAGACCTGGTTTAAAATTTATTTAAATTTATATTTTGTGTTATTTTTTTGGAGTGATAATTATATTTAGAATTTGAATGTAAAGAATAAACATGTGAAATTATGATATTTTGAAATTTTAAAGTTATGTAGGTGTTGTGATATGTTTTGAAGACTGAGTCATCTTGTTCAGCCGATTTAATAAATATATAATATTGCAATAGAGACTGGTCTATTTAATCGAGCTATCCAGTTTAATTCAATTTAGTCATGCGGTTCGACCAGTGACCCAGTACACTCACCAGTTTGATGACCGGTCTGGTTTTTAAAACATTGCCCCCAACAATAGCATATAGGAACAACTTTGGTTGATGTTGTAGCCTATTTCATAAGATGTGGATATCTGTTTGCCTATCAAAATTATGGTTGGGATATCTTCACAACATGGACTTGTACCTCTCCCACGCTTCACAAAGTATTTCAGTTGCATCTTGAGAGAATAGCAAAATGGTTGTCTTTGCTTCCATGAATTTTTTGTTAGGAAAGAATCTATTTAAGAATCTTTCCTCCAATGCATCCCAATTTGTCAATGATGTTGGTTGATCTAGACATCACTCATTTGATTTGCCAATAAGTGAATATGGAAAAAATATTAGGAATACCGCTTCCTTTTTAGCCTCTGAGACTCCAAACATCCCATAAATCTCATAAAACTCTGTGAGGTGAGTTTGTGGTCTAGCTATATGTGTCAGGCGTCTTGGATTGTTTTGGCATGACATGCCACCAATATTGTTTTTCGTTTTTGTTGTTGTTGTTATTTGCACCAACCATGTTTTCTTGTTTAAAGACATAAGACTCTCTTAGATCTTGCAATCTAGCTTGTTAGTTTTCCATTATGATCTTATGTATGGTTTTTTCGATTTTGAGATCGAACAAAAGTTGTTATGCATGATTTTTCCTCGCATAAACAGGTAAAAGTAGCTAATATTATTATGTTAGTTACTATAAATAAAATATACATATAATCACATATATGAACAGTAAACTTAAAATGATAAAAACTATTATAATGTCTTTAAAAGATAACGTTAATCCCAAGCGATGGCGTCATTTCGTGCAACACAAATAACAAATGCAATATTATTGTATCCACAAAGATTGGTTGTGTTTAAAAAGTGGTTTAACATTTTTTTTTATTCTAAACAAGGGTTGTTTATAGTAGTTTGGCTGCGGAAAATTAAATGACAGGAAAAAAATTGTGTTTTCGGTGTTAAAAGTGAGAAACCTTTATAGGGGTATATTTCGTCATTGTTTATTCTCGTGAATAACCATTGGTCTGTAATATGCTCTTATACTAAGCTATTAATATCATCACCTATTACTCACATTGTTTCTGATATCTGATTCAATGATGCATATAAGTTGTATTGCATAATAGACAATCTCTCGTTCTATTAAATACAACATCACTAAGTTCCAATAGTGCATTAAAGATATTGGTATTAGGCTTAAATAGTCTTTTGGTCCTTGTAAGTTGGCGTGTTTTTGGTTTTCGTCCTTGTATCTTATTTTTCTTGGAAATGATCCCTGAATGTTATAATTCTTTTGGTTTTAGTCCTTAAAGTTAAAATCTGCAGGTTTCTTACGGATTTTCCTTTGAATTTTCATGCCGGATTTTAATTTTAGGGACTAAAACCAAAAGGATTTTAACATACAGGGATCATTTCCAAGAAAAATAATATACAGGGACGAAAATAAAAAACATGCCAACTTACAGGGACCAAAAGACTATTTAAGCCTTGATATTAATTATAAGTAGTCTGCAAATATAAAACTTAACCTTATCTTTAGTCATTGACGTCTAATAGATGGAAACTCAAATCTAACAAACAACATTTATGTTAGCCCATAATATGAGAACATATGTTAGGTAGCTAATTTAAAATAAGAATTAAGAATGAAGAATCACCAATATTAAAGCTTAAGTAAAATTACATAAAACGACATGACCGTAATTAACACATGAGCATATAATGACTACATCTACCCTCAACAAAGATATTTTTATCTATGCTTACTCATCATAGTTGGACAAGTAATATAAAGAAGAAAAACTTTGAATACCATCTGTAGTGATCTCTTAAGCAGCGCTTCCACCTTTAATCTTCCTATGTTATTCTCTTGTTTATACCAAGATGAACCTATTATCTTTATGTACTACCTTGAATCCACTAAAAACTCTCTTTAAAATGAAATGACCCTCTTATTTATAGTTTTGAGAAAGGTAGGCTCGCTAGGCCCACTGCCCATCTTCGCCTAGTGTGCCTACTTTTTCCCTGGTAAGAAATCTCAGCTCACCATACAACTAGCCCTATCTCGCTACGTGCACCGCCCGTCTTGGACTAACGTACAAACTCTTTCTTCACCATGAAGTAACTTAGCCTTAACGTCTTCTCTCGCCCGTGCTCGCATGGCGGACCCTTGGGACTGGCCTGACGAGTCTTTCTCGTAGGAAAATGGTCTTTGCAAGCTCTTTGTGTGTTTTTAGTGATTTTTAAGTCCTTTTAACTTGTTTTTGATAAATGTGCAAGTAAAAAGTTAAAATTGGTGTTTTAACACTTTTCATTAATAAATCGAGGGAGTTTATATTGATTGCTTGTAAATTAAGTCAATAAGTACCTGCATATTTTTCATAATTTGTGCACTTATCAATAGGATTCATGAACCATTCTCGAACTTAAAATCTTATTTTCTAATCCTAAGTTTTTAGGAAATATTTTAGTAGCTAAATGTATAACTCTAGTCATATTTCTACGGTCATATGACACATTTAAAAAATATAATTTTATGAATTCATCATAATGTGTACTTGTAATTTTTGGCATTGGGATCTCCCGTCTACAAATAATAAGCTTTAGCAGTTAGAGTCGAAAAAAAATTAAAAGACTCAAGAGTATGATTAAATTACTTGGTCCCCCGGGTGTCAAAGCTAAGCATGGTATCATAACATCAAGATTTGAATCATGGGTCAAATCTAGAGTTGTGACTTTTCTAGTAGGTTTTAGGCTGATGATGGCAGTTATGCAGAATAAAGTGACAATAAGCATATCATAAGGGGTATGGAAAATACAACTTGAAGGATCTTAAGAACTGTGAAATTATAATTCAAGTTACTTTTAATAATCATAATAAGATGATTTATGTCTTTATGCTTCTAGAATTCACCTTTTTCTCTTCAGCTCGATTCACCATAGCCAAATACAAAGCTTTGAGAATGGTTGATCCGCTATCGCATACAGGTCAAAAATGAGTAAATAAAAACTTTAGTTAGGGAGAAGCGACACTCGAGTATCGTATCGCCATTGGCAAAATTAACCGACTAAAGAAACGATTAAGGGGGTTTTCAATTTCGATCATGAAAATAAGGAAAATAAGTGATTATCAAATAAGATAAAATGAGTCAACCCACTGTTCGGTTTCCCAACTTATCATTGATAAGTATAAATACAAACCACAAATGAATTCTAATCCCATTTAGATTATAGTACCAATTAACAAGAAAAATTGACACTATGCGGTTTATACTCCTATTATCCGAATTAAGCAAAAAGATTCAACACTCACGGATTAAGCAAATGTGATTCGACATACGCATTTTAACGATAAAGCAATGCTAAAACGTAAAACAAATCAAGGAAACATAAAACAATCGAATTAAATCAACAACATTCTATATAACTTGAATTAAGTGTATAAGACATATTGAAGAATATTGAAAGGGAAAAGAAATTTGATTGAAAATACAAAACCTCAAAGTTTTGGCAGAAACATGAGTAGTAGATCGATCCTTGGTGATTAGTTCTTCATGAATCCTACAAACAAAGTATTTTTTGTAAAAATTAGGAATGGCCACTGTAGCTGCGATTTTAGCTTTTAGTAATACAATGGAATTCGGGCCCTAATGGCAACCAACCCAAAAAATTACAAAAACAAACCCAAAACAGTGTATTTTATTAAGTCTAAAACTTAAACGAATTATTTGACCCTTCTACATTCCAAATCAGCTTTTTACTTCAACATGAAACTTGTATCTCTTTCTCTTAGCTTTCCAACGAATATCATAACATGCAAAACAACGTCCCGTAACTCCAGTTATGGTCTACGCAGTAAAAGGTGTCAAATAACTGTTTATGTTGAAAATAAAGTACGAAATTCAAATAAAGCCAGAAACAAACTTAATTATAAAAACACACTAAAATAGTAAAAATAAACTATAGAATTTCCTAAGTACAATTAGGGGTGGCAAAACGGGTCGTGGCCCGTCGGGCCGGCCCGCCACCCGCCAAAAAATGACGGGTTGGGTTGGGATTTTAGGCCCGCCGCTCGCCAAAGCTCGCCCCACAAAAACCCGCCGCCCGCCATACCCGCCCCGCCAAAGTCCGCCGCCCGCCAAAACCCGCCTCTCCTCCAAAATTCACTATTTTTTTAGTTAATTCTAGTAATTTTAATTCTTTATGGTTTATTTTATACATTTATTTATAAATATATGTAATATTTTTTTAAGTAAATTTGTTAAAAAGTTGCTTTTATAAAAAATTGTTTTAAAAAATAAGTGAAAAGTTTAATTAAAAGGTAAAAAAAGCCTATTAATCTATTAACAAAATATAAATAAAAATAGGCGGGTAAGCCCGCCGCCCGCCGCCCGCCATCTTGGCGGGGCGGACATGACTTTTATGCCTATTTTACTTGGCGGGCATGCCCGTCCCGCTCATTTTTTGGCGGGCATAAGGCGGGGCGGGCGGCGGGCGGGGCGGGCGGCCCGTTTTGCCACCCCTAAGTACAATAGTAGAAGAATATGCATTAAAATTCACTGATCAGTTTTCTTTAAAGTTAACTTTGGTGGATTAAAACTACATACCATAGATCATGGTGATTGTTTCAAGAAAACAAGGTCTAACAAGATTTTGAAAAGAAAGCCAAGAATATTTGAAATGAGTAGGACATAGAGACTCAATATGCTTCAAAGACCCTTAGATGCAAGAGGACCTAAAAAACAAGGCATTTCTTCTTTTTTTAGAAAGACATGAGTATTTCGGGAACCCCAAATAATTATGTTTTCCTTATCTTCACCGGGTTTATTCATATATTATGTTTGACCCTTCACAGTGGGTTTAGGATTCTATAACATTGATGATGACATGAAAGAAGAAGATAGATTTTGAATTTGTGTGGAGTTTTCAAAAGTTAAAGATCCAATGAAATAATATATAAATGGAATTGCTATAAAGTTTAAGGAAGACAAATGGTAGGAAACTT